>NC_030817.1:28246610-28345524 GCF_001704415.2 Capra hircus | reverse complement strand
TAAATTTTTTTTATTTTGCATTTAATTCTTAAACACTCTAGCACCTTTTCAATGCTTTATTTTAACCACTGTCAACATCATAACCAGATTGATAATTTTAAAACATTTTAGCACAATCTGGTCAGGCATAATTTGGAGATATTGAAGGTTGGTTCTGGGGCATTACAATACAGTGAATATCACAATAAACTGAGTCACACAATCTTTTTAATTTTCCAGTGTATATAAATGTTACACTGTAGTGTATTCTGTTAAGTGTTCAATAGCATTCTGCCTTAAAAAAACATGCACAAGACGAATAAAAATAATTTACTGCTGAAAAATACTAACTATAATCTGAGACTTCAGTGAGTAATAACCTTTTATGTTGGGGGAGGGTGTTGCCTCAGTGTGATGGCTGCTGGCTGATCAGGGTTTTGGGTGTTGTTGCTGAAAGAAGGGATGGTTTTGGCAAATTCTTAAAATAATACAACAATGAAGTTTGCCATATCAATTGACTCATCCTTTCAGGAAAAATTTATCTGTAGCATACGATAATGTTTTGATAGCATATTAGCCCACAGTAGAACGTCTTCCAAAATTGAAGTCATATCCTCACAGACTGTTTATATTCTAAATCCTTTGTTGTCATTACAGCAGTCTTCACAGCATCTTCACCAGGAGCAGGTTCCATTTCAAGAAACTGCCTTCTTTCTCATCCATAAGAGCAGCTTCACATCTGCTCAAGTTTTATCATGAGATTGGAACAATTCAATCACATCTTTCAGGCTCCGCTGCTAGTTCTTGCTATTTCCTTAACATCTGCAGTGACATCCTCTATTGAAGTCTTGAGCCCCTCAAAGTCATCCTTGACAGTTACTGTCAACTTCTTCCAAACTCCTGTTGATATTGATATTTAGATTTCTTTGTATGAATCATGAATGTTCTTAAAGGCGTCTAAAATAGTGATCCTTTCAGAAAGTTTTCAATTTACTTTGCCTTAACAGTCAGACAGACAACCATCTTTAGCAGATACAGACCCTCAAAACGTATTTCTTAAATAAAAAGACTTAATAGTCAAAAAACTACCCCTTGACCCAAGGGTTGTAGAATGGATGTTGAGTTAGTTGGCATGACAAAAACATTAATCTCTTCACATATTTCCATCCAAATTCTTGAAATACCAGATGGATTTGTTAGTGCCTAGTAATATTTTGAGGCTTTCCTGGTGGCTCAGATGGAAAAGAATCCTCTTGAAATGCAGGAGACCTGAGTTCAATCCCTGGGTTCGGAAGATTCCCTGGAGAAGGGAATGGCAACCCACTCCAGTATTCTTGCCTGGAGAATTCCATAGACAGAGGAGCCTGGTGGGCCAGGCCATGGGGTCACAAAGAGCCTAATTTTAAAAGATTTTTTTTTTTCTTTTCTGAGAGTATATCTGCACAGTGAGCATAAAATATTCAGTAAACCATGTTGCAAGCGGACATGCTATCATTCAGGCTTTGCTGTTCTTATAAAACACAGAAAGAGTAGATTCAGCATACTTCTAAAGACGAAGATTTCTTAATGGTAAGTGGCTTCAAGTCACTACCTGCATTTGCCTCCAACAAGAAAGGCAGCCTGTCCTTTAAAGCCAGATATTGACTTTTCTTCTATAGTTTTGAAAGTCCTAGATGGCATTTTTCTTCTAAGAGAAGGCCGTTTCATCTGCAGTAGATATCTATTGCTTGGTGTGGCAACTATCATTGATTATCTTAGATAGATCTCCTGGATAATTTGTTGCAGCTTCTACCTCATAAACCAACTTTTGATAGCTTCAGGCTTCCTTTCTGCAGTTTTCTCTCCTCTCTCAGCCTTCATCGAATTGAAGAGAGTTAGGGCTTGCTCTGGATTAGGCTTTGTTTAAGGAAATATTGTGGCTGGTTTGATCTTATATCCAGAACACTAAATCTTTCTCCACGTCAGTAATGAGACTGTCTTCTTTGCTTATCATTCATGTGTACACTGGAGTAGCACTTTTCACTTCCTTCAAGAACTTTTCTTTTCCTTCACAAATTGTCTAACAGTTTGGCACAAGAGGGCCTCGCTTTAGGCCTATGCATTTTTGACATCCCTTCCTCACTAAGCTTAGTCACTTGTAGATTTGATTGAAAGTGAGAGACATGTGATTCTTCCTTTCACTTGAACACTTTGAATTATTAATTGGCCTAATTCAAGTATCATTGTGTCTCAGAGAATAGGAAGGACTGAGGGGAGAGAGACAGGTTGGGGAACTGTCAGTGGAAAGAGTAGTCAAAGCAAACATGAATTTATCAGTTAATCCCACCATCTCATACAGCTGCCAACTCATGAAACTCAAACAATTATGGGAGTAAACCTCAAAGATCATTGATCATAGACCACAATAACAAATGTCATAATTTGAAACAGTTTGAAAATATTGTGAGAATTACCAAAATGTGACACAGAGACAAAAGTGAGCTAATGCTGTTTGAAAAAAAATGGCACCAATAGAATTGCCTGACACAGGGCTGCCGCAAATCTTCAATTTGGGGGAAAAAAAAAAAAAAGGCCACATGTATGAAGCACAATAAAACCAGGTATACTTATAAACTGCTCCATTAAATGAAGACTGATGATGGAGCAGAGGACAATCCCAAATATTCATCACCTAAAAATTCATTTTAAGACAGATTTCACTGTTGCCTAACTATCAGCACGCTTACTGGGGAACTCAATTTCCTTACCTATTACTGGCCATTTCTGAGCCTTCAAAATCTTTCAGTTGACCAAATGACAAAACATCCCTGAAGCATTCAGCATGCTTGAACCATGCCATGTACCTTGGAGAAATGGGAATGGCCTGTCTTTTTCTGCTACATATCACACATTGTGACATGGATTCCAAGTGACAATATCTGTAACACCCAGTCTCTAAAGATATCTAGTAAAAGAAAGTGTTGCCTTCTGTATTGATGAAGGTGGGAATTAGGAGGATAAATCCTGAAAGAAAGAAAACAGTATGAAAATTAATAGATTGGAAGTAATGCCATTATGATAGTCAGGGCCCAGATAAAAAGTAATGGGGTCTGAATTACTGTAATGGGACAAGAAAGGATAGACCAATTTTGAGAGACATTAGAGGGATTGATTAGATATGGGATGCTAGGAAATGTGGGGATTTCAGAGAAATAATGATGTGGAAAAAGAATATATTCATACAATTTTGAGTAAATAAAATTTAAAGTGCTGATTGGATTCAAGTGGCAGCCATAAATGTAGAGCTCTGTGTGAGAAAAGCCGCTGCAAAAATTTCAAATGATGGCATGTACAAACATTCAGATAAAATAATAGGAAAATTTTTGTAAAAATAAGCAATTCCAAGTAATGACTAAATAATGAGTCAAGACATAATTGGGTGTTTGTTACCATTCCTATGCCTGGGAAATCCCATAGACAGGGAGCCTGGTCCATGGGATTGCAGTGTCAGACACAATTTGTGCAGTGTCAGACTAAATAATAACAGCAAAATATCACGTCTAAAGGATGTTGAATTACAAAATATATAATTTAAATAATTGCTACAAGGGGATTCCAATCCAGGTGGCAGAATAAGAACACATAGAGCTCACCTCTGCCCACGAACACATCAAAAATAAATCTACATGTGGAACAATTCTCACTGAAAACTAACTGGAAACTGGCAGACGGACTCCTGTAAAACCAAGGTTGTAAGAAAGACCCACAGGTAATTGGGTTGGAAGGGGGAAAAAGCAATCCATGGGGGACCTGTGCCCCTGAGAGGGAACTCAGAAAAACAGGGAGACTACATGAGAGGACATCTAATCTCGGGAGTGAGCGATTCAAGTCCCAGAGTGAGTGCTGCAGTTCTGATGTCCTGTGGAGGGGAGACAAGCCCCCTTGGCTAGTTGGAGGACCTCTGAGACTAACAGAAGTGCTGAAGAAGCCTGAACTGGCACTCACTGGTTGCCCTCACACAGGGCAGAGGGAAATCTATTCTAGCAGCGGCAGGGTTTCCCACAACTAACTCACTGAGCACCCCAGCCTGTGCCAAGCACTCTCTGGTTCCACTCACTCCACACCAACATGCAGCACTGGATCTAGGGTAGCCATGACAAGGAAAAAGACTTGACTATGGGACCCAGAGGCAACCCAGTCCTGAGGCAGAGCCTGGGTGGGTGGCTGCACCATTAACACTTTCTCAAGCAGCACACCTCTGAAGCAGCTGGGATCCCTCATAGCAGCCACTCCAACACAGCTTACCCACCCCCAGTACATGTTGAGAGCCCACACGGGCCTTCAGCCATGCAGAGCAATTCTACCTTGGGCAGAGGTGGTGAAAGATGAGAGTATGATGGGCTGTGAGGGACAAAGAGGACTGGCATCTGAGGTTGCAGAGGCAATACGCTGTCTCTCAGCCTGTGACCAACTGGAGTCAGAAGCCTTCAAGGGCTCCACTGCTTTAGCACTTTCTGCCACCCCACCCCAGGAGGCAACTCCTCTCCTTCTTCTTCAGGGAGAAGAAAAACACACTCATAAAGGGAACAAAACCAGTTTGGGCCTGACCCTCAGGGCTTCTGCTCCACACACACAAAAGTAAACATTGAAAGTGTTAGTGGCTCAACAATGTCCAACTCTTTGTGACCACGTGGGCTATAGCCTTAGCCTTCCAGGTTCCTCCGTCCATGGGATTCTCCAGGCAAGGATACTGGAGTGGATAGCGATTCCCTTATCCAGGGGATCTTCCTGACCCAGGGGTCAAACCTGGGTCTCCTGTGTTGCAGGCAGTTTCCTTACCATCTAAGCCACCAGGGAAGCCCTCTGCTCCAGCAACTTTGGATCAAGTCCCACCACCAATAGGGTGGTGGTGGCCACAGCACAGGAAAAATCCTGCCTCACACCTGGATCCCATTCTAGTCCCTCCATTGCCAGCCCCAACTCTTAAAACTGTGACAGCTACCACACACCCTAAGGAAAGACTTACATCTTCCCCTTAATCCTTTAAACAACTTTGTCTTTAATTCTCTGAACCTACTTGTTTATCAAAGCTGCTTCAAAGTCTTTGCCTGCTTAATCCAACATCTAACTCTTGATGAGTCAGTTTCTATCAGCTACTTTTTATTGACTGTAAGTCATAATTTTCTATTTCTTTTTTTTTTTCTATTTCTTAAATGTCTCCTACTAGATTGTTTTATGTTGAACATTGTAACTGATACATTTTAGAAGCTCTGAAGTCTTTTATCTTCCCCTGGTGCCCTAGATGCTTAGTCATTCAGGTGTGTCTGACTCTTTGTCAGCCTGTGGACTATAGCCCGCCAGGTTCCTCTGTCCATGGGATTCTCCAGGCAAGAACACTGGAGTGGGTTGCTGTGCCCTCCTCCAGAGGATCTTCCCAACCCAGGGATCAAACCCAGGTCTCCCACATTGCAAACAGATTCTTTACTGTCTGAGCCACCAGGGAAGCCCTATCTTCCCCTGGAAAGTGATTATTGTTCTAGTCCCATGTACAGTTCCTGGCTGAACATCACGAACTTGTATATGTTTGGTGTCACATTTTGTTATTGGGGATCTCTAAGAAGCTTACTACATTTCCCAAGCCCCTCTAGCTGGATAGGAGTCAACATTTACACACTATCTCTCCTGTAAATATAGCTAGAACATTAGGCTTTATTAGGGCAGATACCAACTAGATGGATGTGAGTTTGAGTGAACTTCGGGAGTTGGTGATGGACAGGGAGGCCTGGTGTGTTGCAATTCATGGGGTCGCAAATTGTTGGACACAACTGAGCAACTGAACTGAACTGAGAGTAGGTCTTTGTTGCTGTTGTTTGCTTTTAAAATGAGGGTTTTTGATGTCTCAGCTGAATGCCCACCAGGTTAAAAGGATGTTTACACTGACTCACTTTGCTATACACCTGAAACTAACACAAAATTGTAAATCAACTATACTCCATTAAACATTTCTTAAAAAAGAATATTTACAATTTTTTTGCACTCTTTCTGTAGCAGGTACAATCCAGTAAGCCCAGTGCTGTCTGCTAAAGCTCAGTTTGCTCCACTGCCAAGAACCATTGGGAAACCCTCTGCACAATTGCCTTATTGCCAATATTTTTCCCCATATATTCCAATGACTTAAGTTGCTAGGGGTTCTTGACATCTGACTCTTCAATTCAGCATGATTTCCATGCTCTACTCTGGCTCAGTGTGCTGTGCCCAGACTATCATGTCCAGGTAGGTAGCTGTTCTGATTATAGATCTTACCTGGAGTGCCTCAACTCTCATGGATTGCAGTCTTGTATCACCAGTTGTACAGTGCCTGAGTGCTGTTGTTTCATATATTCAGTTTTATGATTTACAAAAAGAGGATGTCAAGTAGAGTTTCCTTTTTATAGCCATTTTGTTTTCACCATGGGATTTGTTCATATTTCTCACTTCAGTTCAGTCGCTCAGTCATGTCCAACTCTTTGTAACCCCATGGACTGCAGCACACCAAGCTTCCCTGTCCATCATCAACTCCCAAACCTTGCTCAAACTCATGTCCATCAAGTCAGTGATGCCATCCTACCATCTTCTCCTCCATCGTCCCCTTCTCCTCCTGCCTTCCATCTTTCCCAGCATCAGGGTCTTTTCCAATGAGTCAGTTCTTCGCATCAGGTGGCCAAAGTATTGGAGTTTCAGCTTAAGCATCAGTCCTTCCAGTGAATATTCAGGACTGATTTCCTTTAGAATTGGCTGAGGTCAGTGCTATCTAAGAGAACTTTCTGCAATAATGTAAATATTCTACACATCTGCTGCCCAATAAAGGAGCTACTAGCCACACACCATTACTGAGCACTTAAAATGTGGCTAGTGAAACTGAAGAACTGGAACTTTAAATATTATTTAAATTAATCACATGAGGTTAGTAGTTATCATGTTCAACAATGCAGTTCTAAGAAATAGGGATAAAAGCACTTGACCCAAGCCAGAACAATTGCTTTATTTATCTTAGTTTTCTTGCTTGAATCAGTTTCCTAACTAGCTTTGTATTTTTCTTACTTTGGTTCTCAGAAAATCACTCATCCCAGTCACCATGACTCATTTTTTTCTCTAAGTTTTCTGATACTTCTGTTTCCGCATTGAATCTGACATGATGCCAGTCTTGATTTCCACTCTTCTTACTTTTCTTGATTTAGCCTGTTTCCTTGATGCTGGTCCAGAGTTTTGCTCTAAAAATAAATTGTAGTGTAAATTCTAGGTCTCTAATAAATGGAAACTGTGTTCCAACCATACTGAAAGCCACAATGGCACTGTGCACTGCTCCTTACTGTGTGTTTGTCTATTTTGATATTTTGACCCTAAGACAAACTAGAGGCTTTCTTTCTAGGAGAGAGTCAGAGTTTAGAAAAACACTTAGGAATTATTTGGATTTATCAAGAAATATAGATATATATTCAGAATAAAGTCAGTTTTACTTCAGTTGGTCTAAATTTACATCATTAGAATATTCTGTGAAAGCTAGATCATTTTTACTCCAAGCTATTCTTTGAAATCAGCATTTAATGTAGAAATAAAATCATAACTAAGCATAAATCTCCTTGGCTAACCTAAAGGCATTAGATTTCCATGTCCATTAGATTTCAACATCTACCTACTAGAAAGTAACAGAACTTAAAATAGGTAAAAGCTATATATTAAAATGAGCAGATTATGAGAGAATTAGATATGTCTATCTAAAATAATAAAATGATAGCAACTTTATTATGCTACAAGAGTCATTCACTCTTGATGTTTTGCTTTCAAAACTGTATGGGGTAAATGGGATTGCTTAACTAACAATTAGGTCACGCAAAAGAAATACCAATTTGCTATTTACATGGACTATGGGCCAGCTATATTTTTGCATTCATAGCATGTTAACTGTACATCATTAAAAGTGTGTTCTATTTGTCTAATCATTTTATTATAATGCTAACTATGATTCATATTCTCACCTTTTATAGTCTATTGCTTTGTAACATAGTACTTAATGGCTTTACAAATTAAAATCATTACAGAAAGATGACATGGTTAACTGCTGCATTTTAATTGCTGGATATTTGTTACCATGGAGATACACTGATAAAATACAACTAAAAATAAAAATAATGAGAATAAAAATAATTAATAGTTATTATCTAAAACATAGGAATGAAAGGAACCATGAAATAGTATTTTCCCACTTCCATAATGAAACCAGAGCCACTGTCATTTTGTCCAAGAAAAAGAAAGTCATCTTTTGTTCATGGCATGCTCCTTATAATCAAATCCATTGGCTTAAATTTATGTTCATTTTTTCTTACTCTGTAGTCATATCATATGCTGATAAAAATCATATCATATCCAGATAGAATTCTGTTCTTGCTAAATCACAAAAACTAGTACTATTTTGTTTGACATTTTCTTATATTGTATTACACCATTTAACCAAACATCTCAATGATTCAGCTACATGGCATGCACAATATAGATAAAGAGTCCATGCATCTTTTGCTTTCTTGTCCTCCATGGCACCTAGTTTCATGTTTTGTATAGAAGCACTCTAACTATTAACATCATAGATAAACTCTCTCACATGCATAAAAGTTGGAAATCTGGACCTACCTGTCTAACAGGCTGAAATCACTGTGGGCTCTCCCATCCTATGCTCTATTTCACTAGTTTTGAATTTAAGCTTCTTATGCTTCTGCTGCTGCAGATGAGTGGAGAAATAACTCCAGAAAGAATGAAGGGATGGAGCCAAAGCAAAAACAATACCCAGTTGTGGATGTGACTGGTGATAGAAGCAAGGTCCGATGCTGCAAAGAGCAGTGTTGCATAGGAACCTGGAATGTCAGGTCCATGAATTAAGGCAAATTAGAAGTGATCAAACAGGAGATGGCAAGAGTGAACATTGACATTCTAGGAAACAGGGAACTAAAATGGCCTGGAATGGGTGAATATAACTCAGATCACCATTATATCTACTGCTGTGAGCAGGAATCCCTCAGAAGAAATGGAGTAGCCATCATGGTCAACAAAAGAGTCCGAAATGCAGTACTTGGATGCAATCTCAAAAACAACAGAATGATCTCTGTTCGTTTCCAAGGCAAACCATTCAATATCACGGTAATCCAAGCCTATGCCCCAACCAGCAACGCTGAAGAAACTGAAGTTGAACGGTTTTATGAAGACCTACAAGACCTTTTAGAACTAATACCCAAAAAAGATGTCCTTTTCATTATAGGGGATGGGAATGCAAAAGTAGGAAGTCAAGAAACACCTGGAGTAACAGGCAAATTTGGCCTTGGAATACCGAATGAAGCAGGGCAAAGACTAATAGAGTTTTGCCAAGAAAATGCACTGGTCATAGCAAACACCTTCTTCCAACAACACAAGAGAAGACTCTACACGTGGACATCACCAGGTTGTCAACACCGAAATCAGATTGATTATATTCTTTGCAGCCAAAGATGGAGAAGCTCTATACAGTCAACAAAAACAAGACCAGGAGCTGACTGTGGCTCAGATCATGAACTCCTTATTACCAAATTCAGACTCAAATTGAAGAAAGTAAGGAAAACCGCTAGACCATTCAGGTATGACCTAAATAAAATCCCTTATGATTATACAGTGGAAGTGAGAAATAGATTTAAGGGCCTAGATCTGATAGATAGAGTGCCTGATGAACTATGGAATAAGGTTCGTGACATTGTACAGGAGACAGGGATCAAGACCATCGCCATGGAAAAGAAATGCAAAAAAGCAAAATGGCTGTCTGGGGAGACCTTACAAATAGCTGTGAAAAGAAGAGAGGTGAAAAGCAAAGGAGAAAAGGAAAGATATAAGCATCTGAATGCAGAGTTCCAAAGAATAGCAAGAAGAGATAAGAAAGCCTTCTTAAGCAATCAATGCAAAGAAATAGAGGAAAACAACAGAATGGGAAAGACTAGAGATCTCTTCAAGAAAATTAGAGATACCAAGGAAACATTTCATGCAAAGATGGGCTCAATAAAGGACAGAAATGGTCTGGGACCTAACAGAAGCAGAAGATATTAAAAAGAGGTGGCAAGAATACATGGAAGAACTGTACAAAAAGGATCTTCATGACCCAGATAATCATGATGATGTGATCACTAATCTAGAGCCAGACATCTTGGAATGTGAAGTCAAGTGGGCCTTAGAAAGCATCACTATGAACAAAGCTAGGGGAGGTGATGAAATTCCAGTTGATCTGTTTCAAATCCTGAAAGATGATGCTGTGAAAGTGCTGCATTCAATATGCCAGCAAGTTTGGAAAACACAGCAGTGGCCACAGGCCTGGAAAAGATCAGTTTTCATTCCAATCCCAAAGAAAGACAATGTCAAAGAATGCTCAAACTACCGCACAAGTTGCACTCATGTCACATGCTAGTAAAGTAATGCTCAAAATTCTCCAAGCCAGGCTTCAGAAATACGTCAACCGTGAACTTCCTGATGTTCAAGCTGGTTTTAGAAAAGGCAGAGAAACCAGAGATCAAATTGCCAACATCTGCTGCATCATGGAAAAAGCAAGAAAGTTCCAGAAAAACATCTATTTCTGCTTTAAGACTATGCCAAAGCCTTTGACTGTGTGGATCACAATAAACTGTGGAAAATTCTTCAAGAGATGGGAATACCAGACCACCTAACCTGCCTCTTGAGAAATCTGTATGCAGGTCAGGAAGCAACAGTTAGAACTGGGCATGGAACAACAGACTGGTTCCAAATAGGAAAAGGAATACGTCAAGGCTGTATATTGTTACCCTGCTTATTTAACTTTTATGCAGAGTACATAATGAGAAATGCTGGACTGGAAGAAACACAGGCTGGAATCAAGATTGCACGGATAAATATCAATCACCTCAGATATGCAGATGACACCACCCTTATGGCAGAAAGTGAAGAGGAGCTAAAAGGCCTCTTGATGAAAGTGAAAGAGGAGAGCGAAAAAGTTGGCCTAAAGCTCAACATTCAGAAAACGAAGATCATGGCATCCGGTCCCATCACTTCATGGCAAATAGATGGGGAAACAGTGGAAACAGTGTCAGACTTTATTTTCGGGGGCTCCAAAATCACTGCAGATGGTGATTGCAGCCATGAAATTAAAAGACGCTTACCCCTTGGAAGAAAAGTTATGACCAACCTAGACAGCATATTCAAAAGCAGAGACATTACTTTGCCGACTAAGGTCCGTCTAGTCAAGGCTATGATTTTTCCTGTGATCATGTATGGATGTGAGAGTTGGACTGAGAAGAAGGCTGAGCACCGAAGTATTGATGCTTTTGAACTGTGGTATTGGAGAAGACTCTTGAGAGTCCTTTGGACTGCAAGGAGATCCAACTAGTCCATTCTAAAGTAGATCAGTCCTGGGTGTTCTTTGGAAGGAATGATGCTAAAGCTGAAACTCCAGTACTTTGGCCACCTCATTTGACGAGTTGACTCATTGGAAAAATTGATGCTGGGAGGGATTGGGTGCAGGAGGAGAAGGGGAGGAGAGAGGATGATATGGCTGGATGGCGTCACCAATTCGATGGACGTGAGTTTGAGTGAACTCCAGGAGTTGGTGATGGACAGGGAGGCCTGGCATGCTGCAGTTCATGGGGTCACAAAGAGTCGGACACGACTGAGCGACTGAACTGAACTGATGGTTCGTAACCTGACTATCAACTATTTCAAAGAGGAGATATTGGATTATTTCTAACCCTGCCATTGTGATTAGTCAGCTCAATATGTTCTATCTATGAAATCTTTGTGATAGTAAAAGATGTTGCTTAGTTTCTATGGGTTCATAGTCCAATTTTCAGTCTTTCCAGACGTGACCTGGGCACTCTGCCATGTAACTAGAAACAGACAACATAAGCAAATACTAGATTGGAGAGAAGTGGGAGGAATGAAAAGAGGAGGGCACCCAAATAATCACCTCAATGTGATATTTAAAAGATTTTGAGAACAAAGCAAAGTGTAGAATGAAAAGACTTGAGGAGATGATTTATGCTTCCAGGTTTTCGCTTCAGAAGAAAATAAAAGCTTATTTAATTTAAAGCTAAATTTGCTGACTGTACAATAGTCTGACTTCATTTAACATAACTTGTCAAGGAAAGAAGATGGGAAGGAATTGAGGACAAGTAAAATATGAGGAAATTCAAGATAGAAAGATGAAGTTTGTAGAAAAAACTGAATGGAGGGACACTGGCCAGCAGCCAGGCTTCTTACAGGGGAAATGAGCATCCTAGACTGTGGCTTGAAGAGATTACTCCCAGCATTTACCTGGTTTACTGTTACTCTCTATACAAAGTATGTCTTTCAACTTCGTTCCCCTATGGAATTAATTTTTTTTTTAAACATCAACTTTGTTTTACTTCACAACGTTCCAAATAACTATATCCATGTTTCAAGTATAACTGTAAGGATTGTTGCTTCCTTATAAACCTATAGTCAACCTGACATATATTTGGCATTGAGGCCAAATATCTCATTGTTGGGTTAGAAGCTAAGATTTAAAGATTTAGATTTAGAACATCTTTTAAAATAAAAGTAACTCTGTAATTGGGATCAATAGAAATAAGGGAGTACATGACTACCACTCTTTCTAGAATAGCTCAGCACTAGTCTTGAATATCTCAAAGAGAACAAAATAACATTCTTAGTATTCATCCACATTATTTTCACAATGGTGGTGAGAAAACTCTTGAAAAAAGTCACCATTTTAAACATTATTTATACTTTTCAAACCCTTGACTTATAGACAAACTTGTGAAAAATATCCTTGTAACTAGGATTGAACAAAAACACAAGAATACCCAAAGAAGTAATTTGAAGGAAAACTATGTTGACTGAAAAGTTATTTTAGATATATAAAATGCTAGATGATAATGTTGATTATATGAGACATTTTGATGACTTAAGCTCATTACTAGGATTCATAAAAGGTAACTATCAATCATACTTAACATAATATACATTTTTATACCCATTACCCTAAAGAAACAAAGCCAGTTCTAGTTTATTAGTTTGTGTCTACAGTAGCTCAACTTATTTGATTTAGTATAAACATTGGCCTAGTGTTAACCATTCATCAGTGTTTTGTTTATGTAATTTAATTTTATGCAAAACAAACTTTCCACACTCAATAATTTGGTCCAGCCAATCAAATTCACTTAGCCTATCTATTGTCAACCTTCAAACAATTATTTATGGATGTGCTGACTCTAACCTTATAATTATATCATTTAGAATCAAAATTTTCAGTTCTGCTATTCAAGTTTACTTATAAAAATCTACTCCTCTAAACACAGAAAAATAGAAGTTAATCTGCATTACTGACTCATGGCATAGCAATGCTGATCAAGATATTTCATCAACATATTTGCAAGAGAAGGTTAAATTCTAGTTTCTTTCTTTTTGTCTTAAAAGGATTCTAATACTTTCCTGGTGTTAATTAAATACTGAAAGATTCATCTTTTCTAAGTAGGACAATGGAATTAGAAACAGCTCAAAGAGAGTATAGCTAGAAAATATAGCGTAAGGGTGGATTTAAGCAGAAAACTTGATTGTTCAGAATACTTTGCAATATATTGTTCTTTCTTTATGAAACTGATGCTTTGGACAACTGAGGAAATTTTGTGGTTATTTTCCAAGAAACAAAGGTGATAAAACTTTAACTTTGAGCTGAGTTAACCATTAAATCTCTCTCCTGTTGTGATTATTTTGCCATATGTGCAAGGTGGTTGGCATTGAGGACTGGCTTCCCTGGTGGCTCAGAGGTTAAAGCATCTGCCTGCAATGCAGGAGACCCAGGTTCAATCCCTGGGTTGGGAAGATCCCCTGGAGAATGAAATGGCGCCCCACTCCAGTATTCTTGCCTGGAGAATCCCATGGATGGAGGAGCCTGGTGGGCTACAGTCCACGGGGTCGCAAAGAGTCAGACACAACTGAGTGACTTCACTTCACTTCACTTTGGCATTAATAGGATGCTGAAATAAACCCTAGAATAGTTCATCTGTACTTTTTAATCCCACCTATTGAATTTACCATTTTCCCATATTTTAATTTCAAAACTTCTTGTTGTTGCTTTGTTTTCTGATAACTTCTTTTTTCAGATAAGTCGATTCTTGCTTTTCAAATGCAGTGTCTTGCTTTGCAAATCGCTTTGAGGATACCAACTAGAATTATTTTTCTTCCTTTAGTTTATATTATCAATTATATAGTTGTAATTTTTGAAGGCATTTGTTTTGTTACTTCATATTGTATATCTTTTGCTTTGTTTATTTTCCTCAAATATTTGGTCATCTTTGGTTTTCTATTTATTAATGAATAGTAACTGCCATGTATACATAATACAAAATAGTTTTAACAAATACATATAACTATATTCATGAATAGAATATAACTTCTGTTTCCAAATTGTACAATATCTCCTGTTATAAATTAATAATTAAACACATTTGTGGAAAAAACAAAATTTAACTACATAGAAATAAAAGGGTAATAGAGGGACTTGTGCTTCTAGATGTTTTGGAAGAACTGGTATAGGATATGTAGCACAGTAGCTAAAAGCTGGAGAAGATCAACCATCGGTGGGACAATATAAAATGGCCTAGTATGAGGTTAATTGGAGTTCTCAAAGTAGAATGTGTCAGGCAGAAAAATATATATATTTGAAAAAATGGCTGACATTTTTCACCTTTGATTAATCCTAAGTATTCAAGAAGCTCAATGAACTCCAAGGAAGAGAGACATATCTTTAAAAGCATACCAAGGGATGTTATTATCAAATTATTGAACTAATGATTTTAAAAAATAATTAAAACATCATAGAAATTATTTCAAATGAAAATTCATATCTATGTAAGCAATAAAGTATATTATAAAAGATAAATGTGTTAGTAAACACAAAAGACATTTTTTTCCTCCTTTCTAAATTTTTTTAAAAGATAACTGTTGGAAGGAAAAAATATATCATTGGGCTTTGGCCATAAAACTGTAGTAGAAATAAAAGGTATAAAAACAATACTGCAAATAAAAGAGGGGTAAAGGAAAACATACTTCTCTAAATTCATGTATTGTTTGAGAAATGGTATATTATTCTTTGAAGGTACATCATGATAAGCTGAATATGTATATTTAAATTATAGAGCAATCACTAATTTAATGCAAATAAGTATACTTAATAAGCCTAAAGGAGAGAAAATGAAATACCAAAATATACTAACTTAATCCAAAATAACACAGGAAAAGAGAAAAAAATTAAATGAAGGATATGGGACAAATAAGAAAACTAATCAAGGTAGGTAATAGACTTAGGACATAGCCATGTAAATAATTACATTAAATGTAATTATCCCAAAAACTCAAAAGGTAGAGATTGCCATACAGGATATTAAAAAAAACCTAAATATGCTATCTACATAAAGCATATTTTAAATATAAATATAGAGCTTAACAGTAAAGGATAAAAAAAGATCATAACAACACATAAGAAAATTGGAGTCACTATATCAATACCAAAGAGAATAGAAAAAAGATGACCACACAAAACAAAATGATAATGATACTTTGTCATTACTTCATAATGATAAAGTATCAATCATTAAAGAAATAAAATTATAACAAAAATGTGTGTGTGCTTAGTCGCTCAGTTGTGTATGACTCTTTGTGACCCCTGTACTGTAGCCCACCAGTCTCCTGTGTCCATGGGGATTCTCCAGGCAAGAATACTGGAGTGGATTGCCCTGTGCTCCTTCAGAGGATCTTCCCAACCCAGGGGCTGAACCCACGTCTTTGACATTGAACACAGATTCTTTACCATCTGAGTCACCAGGGAAAATAGTATTAGTCAGAATTGAAACCCATACTTTCAGAAAATTATAAATAGAAGGGAACACTCACAGCAAACTTTGGACATCCATGCACACGTTGTAGTTAATATTGAAAGAGAAACTCTCCTTAAGACTGGGAATGGGGCAAACTGGGAAAGAATGCTCTCACCATGTCAACATTGTACATTAAGTTCTAGATACTGCAATGTCAAGAAAAATAAAATATCTACAGGTAGCAAAAAAATAAGCAAAACAGTATGTACATACAGCATGATTATACATAAACAATTCTAAAGGATCTACAAAAATGATATTAGGATTATATCACAACTTCACCCATTTCCCTCAGCACTAACACTTCCCACTTGCCTTCTCATAACATCATTCTATTCTTTTTATCTATGAGCTTATTTTTTTGTTTGTTTTTTCCTTTCAGAGTCCACCTATGAGTGAAATCACACAGTATTTGTCTTTCTCTCTCTGACTTATTTCACTTAGCATAATACCTGCAAGGTCTATCCATGTTGGCCCAAGTGGAAGAATTTTACTCTTTTTTGGGACTGAGTAATATTCTTCTGTGTGTATGTATCACATCCTCTTTATTTTCTCATCTATCTATCTATAGTCAATTATGTTGTTTTCGTATCTTGCGTGCAAGTGCTAAGAACTAAATCCCTTCAGTCATGTCTGACACTGTGCAACCATATGGACTGCAGCCTGCCAGTCTCCTCTGTTCATAGGATTCTCTAGGCAAGAACACGGGAGTGGGTTGCTGTGCCCTCCTCCAGAAGATCTTCCCATCCCAGAGATAAGCCCCGTGTCTCTTACATGTCTTAGTTATTGTAAATAATGCTGTATATATCTTTTCAAATGAATGTCTTTTTGTTCTTTGGATAAATGCCCCAAAGTAGAATGGCTGGGTCATATGGTAGTTCTACTCATATATTTTTTGAGGAACCTCCATACTATTTTCCATAGTGGCTGTGCCAATTTAAAAGCCTGTTGACAGTGTGTAAGGATTCCCTTTTCTTTGTATTCTTTCAGACATTTATTATTTCTTGTGTTTTGGTAATAGCCATTCTAATAGGTGTGAGGTGGTTTTGATCTAATAATTAGTGTTGTTGAACATCTTTTCATGTATTTGTTGGCCATCTATATATCTACTTTGAAAAAACTGTCTGTTCATGTCCCCTTCCCAACTTTTAATCGGGTCATTTTGGCTTTTGTTGTTGAGTTTTATGAGTTCTTCATATATTATGATGTTAACCCCTTATTGGACATAGGATTTTGCAAGTAGTTTCTCTCATTCATTAGGTTGTCTTTTTATTTTGATAATGATTTTTTCCAATGTGCCAAAATATTTGAGTTTGATGTAGTCCCATTTATTTTTTGCTTTTACCTCCTTTCACGTTGGAGTTAGAGCTATAAGAGCATCACTAAGACCAATGTCAATAAGGTTACTCTACTTTTCTTTTTCTATGAATTTTATGGTTTTTGATCTTATATTCAAATCCTTCAATCCATTTTGAGTTAACTTTATATGCTATAAAAGAAATCATTCTAGTTTTATTCTTTTAAATGTGGCTGTCTAGGTTTTTGAACACCATTTATTGAAGAGACAGCCCCTTGTCCATTGTATAATCTCTTCCTTTTTTGTAATTTTCCATGCAGGTGAGATTTTTCATTTTTCTTTTGCTGATTTTGGTATAAAATAAAAATGAACAACTGAAAAAAATAAAACTAAAAGAGAAAAACTTGTTGAAATCCATATATCTGACAAAAAAATACTTTATCCACAAAATATAAAAAATCCTTTTACTCAATAAGGAAGTGGATTATCTTTAAAAAAAAAAAAAGCAAACAAGAGCACTTCTAGCTTCCAAGATGATATGTAAAGACCATAGAAATTATCATTCTTATCCTTACAAGAAAACTGAACAAATTGTAAATCAACAACTCAGGTCCATCAGAGAATTGAGGTCACAAGACAAACTACTGCTCTGAAATTCAGAAAGACAGACCCCACACAGATACAGAGAATCACAGCATGTACAGAGCAGAAGCCCCTTTCAGTGGGAACACTTCAAACAGTAACTGATGAACTCCTGGAGGCTTGGTTCAGTTCCATTTGGTAGCTGAGCTGTGTCCAACTCTTCACGACCCCGTGGACTGCAGCACACCAGACTTCCCTGTCCATCACCAATGGAGCTTGCTCAAACTCATGTCCATCAAGTTGATGATGCCATCCAACCACCTTATCCTCTGCTGTCCCCTTCTTCTCCTGCCTTAAATCTTTCCCAGCATCAGGGTCTTTTCTAACAAGTCAGTTCTTCTCATCAGGTGGCCAAAATATTGGAGCTTCAGCTTCAGCATCAGTCCTTCCAATGACTATTCAGGACTGATTTCCTTTAGGATGGACTGGTTGGATCTCCTTGCAGTCCAAAGGACTCTCAAGAGTTTGCCAACATCACACTTCAAAAGCATTAATTCTTCAGTACACAGCTTTCTTTATAGTCCAACTCTCACATCCATCTATGACTAATGGAAAAACCATATCTTTGACTAGATGGACCTTTGTCGGCAAAGTAATGTCTCTGCTTTTAAATATGCTGTTTATGTTTGTTATAGCTTTTCTTCCAAAGAGCAAGTGTCTTTTAATTTCATGGCTGCAATCACCATCTGCAGTGATTTTGGAGCCCAAGAAAAGAAAGTCTCTCACTGTTTGCATTGTTTCCCCATCTATCTGCCATGAAGTTATGGGACCAGGTGCCACAATCTTAGCTTTTTGAATGTTGAATTTTCAGTCAGCTTTTTTACTCTCCTCTTTCACTTTCATCAAGAGGCTCTTTAGTTCCTCTTCACTTTCTGACATAAAGGTGGTGTCATCTTCATATCTGAGGTTATTGCTATTTCTCCCAGCATTCTTGATTCCAGCTTGTGCTTCATCCAGCCTGGCATTTTGCATGATATACTCTGCATATAAGTTAAATTAGCAGGGTGACAATATACAGCCTTGATATACTCATTTCCTAATTTGTTCCACATCTGGTTCTAACTGTTGCTTCTTGACAGTGTAGAGTAGTTTGAGGGTTAGTATTTCCAAGGAGGTCCATTCCTAAGTGGGACCCCACATTTTGAGATTTACCTCCAGGAACCCCATTTGGTTTTTTTCTCCCTGTGAAAAGAAAAATCAGAAAAAAATTTCCTTGTCCCTCCAGAATGGATTAAAAACAGGAATGGTGCTCCTATGTAGTGGAATGGCATTCAGGAATAAAAAGAAACTACTCTATACATAAGAACATGGATGACTACCTAGACCATTAGGCTGAATAAAATAAGCTAGAAACAAGAGTTTATATATTAGAATTCCATTTACATGAATTTCTGATGTATAATGATAGGAAGCAGATCAGTGGCTGCTTGGGGCCAGAATAGGAAGATTGGTAATAAGAAGTATCAGAGAATTTTGTGGGGTAAAGCAAATATATAGTTATACACATTTACCAAAATTTACTAATCTGTTCATGTAAAATCAGCACAGTTTATGTAAATTATCCTTCAATGAAATTGACTCTAAAAAACACTAGCATAAACTTTGGAGTTGAGGAAAGAAAATTGATGAGATATTCTATAATTCACATTAAAAAAAAAAAACAGGAATATCCAGAAAAATTCCAAAATATAAAGATAAATTGACAAAGCAATTGTACCCAAATTAAAGAAGTCCGTGTTTTATAATAACATTTATTACATCATCTGTTTTAACATGTAAATTTTTTAAATTTAATTTTTTGTGGTATAGATCAAATCAGATCAGTCACTCAGTTGTGTCTGACTCTTTGCGACCCCATGAATCTGTAGCACGCCAGGCCTCCCTGTCCATCACCATCTCCCGGAGTTCACTCAAACTCACGTCCATCGAGTCGGTGATGCCATCCAGCCATCTCATCCTCTGTCGTCCCCTTCTCCTCCTGCCCCCAATCCCTCCCAGTATCAGAGTCTTTTCCAATGAGTCAGCTCTTCGCATGAGGTGGCCAATTGACTTACAATGTTGTGTTACTTTCAGGTATACAGCTAAGTGATGTAATTATATATGTACATAAATCCATTTTTTTCAGATTCTTTTAACATATATGTTATTATAGATTGTTAAGTAGCTTTCCCTGTGCTATACAGTAGATCCTTGCTGATTATCTATATTGTATATAGTAGTGTATATATTTTAATCCCAAACAATTTATCCCTCCTCCAATATTTCACCTTTGGTGACGATAAGTGTTTATGAAGTCTGTGACTGTTTTATATATAAGTTCATTTGTATCACTTTTTAGGTTCCACATGTAAATGGTATCATATGATATTTGTCTGTCTCTCTCTGACTTACTTCATTTAGCATGATAATCTCTAGGTCCATCCATGTTGATGCAAATGGCATTATTTCACTCTTTTTAACAGCTACGATTCCATACTACCACATTTTCTTTATCCATTTCTCTGTCAGTTGGACAGTTAGGTTGCTCTCATGTCTTGATGTTATAAGTAGTGCTGCAATGAACATTGGGCACTCTTCAAATTAAGGTTTTCTCTGAATGCAGGCCCAGAAGTGGGACTACTGGATCACAAGTACTGAAACTGAAACCATGACATATAGATTCCCAATAAACAAAAGCCCAGGACTAGAAGGCTTCACAGGCAAATTATATCACATTTGCTGCTGCTGCTGCTAAGTCGCTTCAGTCATGTCCGACTCTGTGCGATCCCATAGATGGCAGCCCACTGGGCTCCCCCGTCCCTGGGATTCTCCAGGCAAGAACACTGGAGTGGGTTACCATTTCCTTCTCCAATGCATGAAAGTGAAAAGTGAAAGTGAAGTCGCCCAGTTGTGTCTGACCCTCAGCAATCCCATGGACTGCAGCCCACCAGACTCCTCCGTCCATAGGATTTTCCAGGCAAGAGTACTGGAGTGGGGTGCCATTAGAGAAGAGTTAATACCTGCCCTTCTGAAATTCTTGCAAAAAATTGCCAAGGAAGGAACACTCTCAAACTCATTCTATGAGACCATCATCACTCTGATATTGAAACCAGACAAAGATACCACAGAAAAAATTACCAAAAAAAGAGAATTACGGTCAATATTACTGATGAACATAGACACAAAAATCCTCAACAAAATACTAGCAAACCAAATCCAGCAATGCATTAAAAGGATTATAAACCACGACCAAGAGGGATTTATCGCTGGGATGCAAGGATTCTTCCATATTTGTACATCAATCAGTGTGATACACCACATCAACAAACTGAAGAATAAAAATATTACCATACCAATAGCTATGGAAAAAATATTAGACAAACTTCAACACCCATTTATGATAAAAACTCTCCAGATTGTGGGCATAAAGAGAACCTACCTCAACATAGTAAAGGCCATATATGACAAACCCACAGCTAATATAATTCTCAATGGTGAAAAGCTGAAAGCATTTCCTCCAAGATCAGAAACAAGGCAAGAATGTTCATTCTCACCACTTTTTTTCAAGATAGTTTTGGAAGTCCTAGCCAGGCAATCAGAGAAAAATAAAAGGAGTCTAAATTGGAAAAGAAGTAAAACTGTCATGGTTTGCATATATATAACATGATACTACACATAGAAAATCCTAAAGATGTGAACCCAAAACTACTACCACTCATATGCATTTGGTAAATTTTTTCAGGATACAAAATTAATATGCAGAACTCTCTTGCATTTCTATACATTAATAATAAAAGATGAGAAACAGAAATTAAAAAACAATCCCATTTATAATCACATACAAAAGAATAAAATACCTAGGAATATTATGTCATTTTCAACCAAGGTCAAATTATATTTCTGAAGAAATGGGACTGATAAACTTCAATATGTTAATAAAATACATTAAATGAGCTATTTCATATATGAATATTTCTACCATTAAACTATTAGCAGAATATACCTTATTCTTGACTTGATAAGATACTGAAATAACACAATTATACAAATGTGTTTAAGCTAAATTTAAAACATTTTCCTGGATTGTAGAAGGAATGGAGAGAAGTTAATGTAAAAATGCCTGGTCAGTCATGCGTCAAATGAGCATGAATTTGGATTGATTTTAGTGCAGTTCATAGTTATTAAACTAACTTTTTGAATTAAGTAGTAAAACTTACAAAAGCTTGTTACAAACCCTACTCTAAATATATTGTATACCTCATTTAATATAGAAATGAATAAATATTTCAATCTCAGTATATAATCCAATTAAACTTTAAGTATTGGTCTAAAATACCTCTGCTTTACTGACTATGCAAAGCTTTGTGTAGATCACAACAAACTGTGGAAAATTCTTAAGAGATGGGAATACCAAACCACCTGACCTGCCTCCTGAGAAATCTGTATGCAGGTCAAGAAGCTACAGTTAGAACTGGACATGGAACAACAGACTGGTTCCAGGGAAAGGAGTATGTCAAGGTTGTATATTGTCACCCTGCCTATTTAACTTGTATGCAGAGTATATCATGTGAAAAGCCAGGATGGATGAAACACAAGCTGAAATCAAGATTTCTGGGAGAAATATCAATAATCCCATATATACAGATGACACCACCTTTATGGCAGAAGGTGAAGAGGAACTAAAGAGCCTCTTGATGAAAGTGAAAGAGGAGAGTTTAAGAGTTGGCTGAAAACTCAACATTCAGAAAACTAAGATCATGGCACCTGGTCCCATCACTTCATGGCAAATAGATGGGGGAATAATGGAAACAGTGAGAGACTTTATATTTGGGGGCTCCAAAATCACTGCAGATTGTTAATGCATCCATGAAATTAAAAGATGCTTGCTCCTTGGAAGAAAAGCTATGACCGACCTTGACAGCATATTAAAAAGCAGAGACGTTACTTTGCCAACAAAGGTCCATCTAGTCAAAGCTATGTTTTTTCCAGTAGTCATGTATGGATGGATGTGATTTGGACTATAAAGAAAGCTGAGTACTGAAGAATTGATGCTTTTGGACTGAGGTGTTGTAGAAGACTCTTGAGAGTCGCTTGGACTGCAAGGAGCTCCAACAAGTCCATCCTAAAGGAAATCAATTCTGAATATTCATTGGAAGGATTGATGCTGTAGCTGAAACTCCAATCCTTTGGTCACCTGATGAGAACTGACTCATTAGAAAAGACCCTGATGCTGGTCTTTTAAGATGCTGAAAGATTTAAGGCAGGAGGAGAAGGGGATGACAGAGGATGAGATGGTTGGATGGCATCACCTGCTCAGTGGACATGAGTTTGAGCAAGCTTTGAGAGTTGGTGATGGACAGGGAAGCCTGGTGTGCTGCAGTCATGGGGTCACAAAGAGTCAGACACTACTGAGCGATTGAAATGAACTGAAAATAGCTCTGACTGACCTGTTAGAGGAATTAAAATTTTTTCAGAGTAAAAGAAAGAATGAGTCAGTGTTTAGCCTCTGAGTTTCTGTTCTCTCTCTCTCTTTCTCTCTCTATGTATATATAAACATGTTTATCAATTTATTTACCTATATGTACATATTTATATAAGTAAATAAAATGCATATATATTACATGTGAATAACATACATGTGTAAAGAAAACCTTCACATCCAGCTAGACAAACGTTTGTCACTTACCAAAAGATGTTCATTAAAATATGCTCCAGTGAAAGTGCTGGGCTACACCCTGCAGGCCTTCAAATCTTGTCATTTCCCAGCTGTGAGACTGAAGGAAGAGCCTAGAGACAGTGACAGAGATACCCACAATGTATTGGATAGGGAATCTTACACATCTGAAGCAAAAGTTCCAGGCCAGCACTCCACCATGGGTGGCAGATGGCAGCCACGATGAGGCAGCCATCTTCTCTACTAAGGGGGAAGAAGGACTCCACCAGTTATATGGGGAACTGATGTCAGGTGAGCGCATCTGTTACCAGAGAAAGCTGAGGCAGGAGCAAGCCTGTAGGCAGTTACCCATTAGATTCTATAATTAAGAGAATTGGCGAGTCCTACTACTACAGTGTAGGTAAAGGTCAGGCAGGGGATGTGTAGAGAACAGGGTAACAGCTGTCTTGATGGCCTGACCATACAGGCAGTTAGTGACCTCACTGTGAACTCAGTAAACTCCCAATCCTGAAATATTCATGTCAGATACGTTCATGAAACCAAGACAACTGAGAAAAGAAACTGCAAGTTTGGCTTGCTGTATTGTTTGAAAGAGAAAACAATTAAATTGGAACTCTTATTGCACTATTTAATCAATAGTGTTGTGAATAGAAGAGTTCAATTTCACCTGTGAAATATTCTAATTGTTAAGAAAATTTTAATTAATGAACATCAAATGCAAAAACACAAATACTTTATTTGGACAAGATTTGTTCAAGTATGGTAATTCAGAGGCTTGCAATGCATTTTGGAAGTGCATCATTTCTCAATCATTTCTGAAATAACAGAGTTGCAAATCACCAGTTCTCTATTCCCGTGGAATAAAGAATGATTTCTGGCCAGTGATTATGGATGACCTGGGTTTGAATTCTGATCTCTTCTCTAGTTCTGACCTTGGTCAATTCATTTGCTCTGCCTGATTCAGGATTTTTATCTATAAAATGGAGAAAATAACCCTTGCCTGGAAATGAAGTAGCAAGGTAGCAAAGTAGGGACTGTGAACGAATTTTTAAATGGTGCTTTATTTATTAAAAAAAACTATTGTTTTCGAAACTTTAATTTTTGCTTTTATTTTAGTTTATTTCTTGTTGGAAGATTTGTAGGTTTATTTCCAAGGCTTCACTATTCCATTTTAATTCATATCTAGATTATGTTGCTTTTTACTGTAGGTAAAGTATACATTAAAATGTTTATATCTAACATGTATATGTATGGCTGAGTCGTTCTGCTGTGCACCTGAAACTGTCATGACATTGTTAATCAGCTATATGCCAATATAAAACAAAAAGTTTAAAAAATTGTTTGTAGATAGCTAGTGGGAAGCTGCGGTATAGCACAGGGAGCTCGGCTCTGTGCTCTGTAATGTCCTAGGTGGGTGGGATTGTGGGACAGAGGATCAAGAGGGAGGGAATATATTTACACACATAGTTGATTCACTTTGCTCTGCAGCAAAAACTAACACAACACTGTAAAGCAATTATAGCTAATAATAAAATTTTTTAAATTTACATCCAGAAACAAGGATAAATAAGCATTTTACTTCTTAATAGAATCAGGGAGGAATAATTAATTTTTGGGGGGGGGGAGGAAATTTTTGCAAACTATATTCGTGATAAAAACTCAGCAAAAGACTTGAGCAGACATTTCACAAAAAAAGATATATGAATGGTTAATAAAGATATTTAATTTCATTCAGTTCAGTTACTCAATCATGTGTGACTCTTTGCGACCCCATGAATTGCAGCATGCCAGGCCTCCCTGTCCATCACCAACTCCCGGAGTTCACTCAAACTCATGTCCATTGAGTCACTGATGCCATGCAGCCATCTCATCCTCTGCCATCCCCTTCTCCTCCTGCCCCCAATCCCTCCCAGCATCAGGGTCTTTTTAACCAGCACTAGATCTGACCTTAGTTGCTTTAGGCTTTTCAGTTGCACACAGCCAATAGGTGGGTACTCTGAATCCATTTTGGTAATTGCTATTTTAAAGACGATAGCCAATGCCACTGAAATTGGGTGTATAGGCACCAAATGAAGCACCAAAGCTGACAAGTAAAGTGGATTTTTAAAATTTTATTTATTTTTAATTGAAGGATAGTTGCTTTACAATATTGTGTTGGTTTCTGCCATACATCAACATGAATGAGCCATAGGTATACATATGTCCCCTCCTTCTTGAACCTCCCTCCCACCTCTCACTCCATCCCATCCCTCTAGGTTGTCACAGAGTCCCAGTTTGAACTCCCTGAATTATACAGCAAATGCCCACTGGCTATTAAAGCAGATTTTTATATCATCAAAATAAAAAAAGTTAATTAGAGAAAGAGCATTATAAAAACAGACCCTCAAAAAGCAGATTTAAAGAAAGGCCATAAAAACCCCAGTGTCTGAAGTGATGTCGGAAATTTTGCTCATGTGGTGCCCAACACCACTTCAGGCATAGCTAAAACAAATCAATATATCCTTTGCAAAGAGTACACTTTTTCAAAGACATATAAAACTTAAATCTTTCTACATTTTAACTGTATCATCTTTTAGAATTTCCTCTTCTTAGACTCCATCCACTCTACTCCCATCACCACCACCGCACATAACCCAAGATAAGCAGCAGGAATTTTAACAGAAAAGGCAGGAGAGAGCTGTAATTTCTGATTCCCAAATGAGACGTATTTTTCTTTGGGGCTCTCCTGTTATGATATTATCGTTGAACAGGTACATTTTTGTGCCACTTGCATTGGATTTAAAAATGTACAATTCTGGTATGTTTACGATGTGGGAATGCTGACTGTTGGAGACAATAAATGTGAAATTAAGCAATATTTATTGAGACAAGATGGTGACTGATCCTTTACTGTTTTTTGAGTGCTACTTCTTTAGTGGATATATACTAGCTGCTCACCATTTTCTTATTTCTTTTCCTACTTATTCAGCCTCTTATTTGAGACAAGCTACTTAAAGGAACTTTACTTTTTCCTCTGAAGACCCTCCTCTCATTCCATCTTCTCTTCTGTATCATCTCATCTAGTACTAATGCTTCAGCTGCAAGTCACACAAGTCAATGACTCTCAAAGTTACATCATCAATCCAGAACTCTGTTTTGATACATAATCTATAAACCCAAATATTCAACAACCTACTTGGTATCTCCATTTGAATTTCCCCAGACCCTCAAGTTCATCACATAGACAAGAGAAGCACTATTATCTATCTCAGCCAAATCTCTCCCTTCCAGCACCTTGGTCAATGAAAGGTGTTATCCTTCTCCTAGGTGCTCATGTTTTAACCCTGAGCACCTTTCTTGACACATTTTCCTTTCTCATTTTGCATATAATCACCAGGTGTGCCAGCTCTATCTCCAGTATATCTTTCAATTTAGTCAACATATCTCTATCCTCACAGCCCCTGTCATTATCAAGTCCCCATCAATTTTTGTCGAAATATTCCAAAGCCTCTAATCACACTCTGCCTGCAATTTCGTTGCCCCTCTAAATGATCCTTCATAAAGCTATCACATGTGCACACACGCTAAGTCACTTGTCTTGTCCAACTCTTTGCGATTCTGTGGATTGCAGCCCTCCAGGTTCCTCTGTCCCTGAGATTCTCCAGGCAAGAATGCTGGAGTAGGTTGCCATGCCCTCCTCCAGGGGATCTTCCCAACCCAAAGATGGAACCCATGTCTCTTATTTCTCCTGCATTGACATGAGGTTACTTTACCTCTAGTGCCACCTGGGAAACCCAAGAATTCTGGAGTTGGCTGCTATTTCCTCCTCCAAGGGATCTTCCAGACCCCAGGGGTCGAACCTGTATCTCCTGCAGCTTCTGTATTGCAGGCAAATTCTTTATCACTGAGCCACTGGGGAAGTCCAAAGCTATGATGAAAGTGTTATCCGTTCAGTCTTGTCCGCCTCTTTGCAATCCCATGGACTATAGCCCACTGGGCTCCTCTGTCTATGGAATTCTATAGGGAAGAATATTAGAGTGGGTAACATTTCCTTCCATCCCACTCCAGTACTCTTCCCTGGAAAATCCCATGGATGGTGGAGCCTGGTGGGCTGCAGTCCACGGGGTCGCAGAGTCGGACATGACTGAGCAGCTTCACTTTCACTTTTCACTTTCATGAATTGGAGAAGGAAATGGCAACCCACTCCAGTGTTCTTGCCAGGAGAATCCCAGGGATGGGGTCGCACAGAGTCGGACACGACTGAAGTGACTTAGCAGCAGCAGCAGCAGCATTTCCTTCTGCAGAGTATCTTCCTGACCCAGGGATCGAACCCAGGTCTCCCACATTGCAGGTGGATTCTTTGTCATCTGAGCCACCAGAGAACCTTTTAGTGTAAAGTGATCATTGTGGTCTTTTAATACTGTAAATCCAGGCATGTCAGTTTCCTGCTTAAAATGCTTCGATGGTTTTTCATCACCTCAAGATTAAAATTCAAGCTCACTAGCATGACATTCTCCAAGGTCTGATCCCTGTACCCTGTCCAGCCCCACATCTGATCATTCCTCACCACTCATCTTGTCCTGCAGACATTACCAAACACTGTTTTGCAATTCTAGGAAATTATCACACTCTCAATCACTCCACTCTCTTGGACACACTTTTCCCACTGCCTACAATGTTCATGGTCTCTTTCTTTGCCTGCCTAGCCTGTGTCATTAACAAATCTGTTCAAATATCACTTCCTCTGGAAAGCTGAACTCCTATATTATAAAACTCTATAATCACATCTCAGTTCTCAGCAATTTCAGTGTTTATGAAGCAGTGAATATATGTGCCAGGCAGTGGACTAAAAGCTAAAAATATATAAAGATGAAGACATGCCTCTTCCCTCTATGAAGCACTTGGTTTAGTCTTTCAAATGCTGTAGTGTTTATCTACATTCTTTCATTATACTCTGGGTTTCTAAGACTAAAGATCAAATTTTGGTCTTCAATGTCTAACACAGTAGCAGGCACACTCCTTGTACTTGATAAGCATGTGAATGCATAGCTTCAGCTTTATCCATATATGGAAAATTATTTCAAAGGCATGAAAAATCCTCACAGCATTTAAAAAATAAGCATGCTTATCTCCAAATGGGCAGAGCTATTATCTGTATTGTTGTTCAGTCACTAAGTCACATCCAACTCTTTGCAACCCCATGAACTGCAGCATACCAGGCTTTCCTGTCCTTCACTATCTCCTGGAGTTTTCTCAAACTCATGTCCATTGAGTCGGTGAATCCTTCCTGACATGTTGCCCTCCCTTCTCCTCACATCTATTTGCATTTTCACAGAAGCCCAAGCTGTGTTTGGGCATTATTAATGTAATGCCTTCTTTCAGTACATACCTTGGTTGAGTGGCATGGAAACTCCAGCTTTTCTACTAAATCAGATCCTTCGTTCTGACAGAATACTCAACTTGGTTTTCTTACTCTGCATTCCAGTAGCTTTAATAGACATCTTAGAGCTTTTCTTATTAGCCCCCACTGGAGTGCCATGACAGCTGTAAACCATTAGTTACTGGGCTTGCCGGAGGCCTGCAAAGCATTGTGCCATGATCGTATGATTAATCCAATTCCTGCAACAACCATAATTCTGAATTTCTGATGGGTTTTTAATAGGGATGGTTGGGGGAGAATGTATCTCAGAGCTACTAAAATTCATTTTTCTTCCCAATCAATGCCAGAGTGAATTTAAGAAAGCATTTTTTTGTTCTTAACAACTAAAAATAAAAGAAAATTCATACTTCTTGCCTGATGAGGTAAATTATAGATAGTCTCTGGAAATGTCTTGCAGAAAACAGCTCTCCAAAATTTATGTTTGTCATTAGCCGCATGAATTGTCTGAATATGGAAAAAGGGAAGTGAGTTGGGAAATGTTTATGCATGCCTCAAAAATGGCTCCTAGCTGTTTCTCTGCTGGTGTCTTTCTTCACTACAGAGATGAATGTGAGTCACCTATTTATGCAGTGGTGTCCCTGAGATTCTGGGTTCTTATGGTACAGTGTTCCCACAGGACCTCTGAAGAAAGAAGCAAAGCTTGAATACTTCACTGCTGGATTATTCTTTAGAAATTAAAAAGGAGATTTAAAAAGGAAAAACAAAATATGTTTTTATACATTGTCTCAATCAATAGTAGCTACTCAAATAACCGACTAAATATGAAAAGGAAAAAATACATCATTTCCACGGAACTGTGTATGCATATCAATCCTTAACTCCCTCTCCTGTGATTCCACTCTTACAGGATGCTAAAATATTCCTACACAAGATAACAGTCACTGTGGTACCACATATGATTACTAAATTCCCAAGAATACTTTATTATTCATAAACTTGTTCACTAAATTCTGAAGTCACTACTTTATGACAGATACTTGGTGTGGTGTTGAGAACAAAAGTGCTGTTAATAAAAATAGAAATAGACCTCTTTCATGTTTTCAATGAACTTATAATGTACAAATAGAGATCAGCACTAAACATCTTTTTCACAAAATAAGCACAATTATAATTTGTGATTAAGGATAAGAAGTAAAGAGCAGAAAGTAAGAACATAAATTTCTTTGAAGTTTATTTTGATGTGGACAGTTTTTAAAGTCTTTATTGAATCTGTTACAATATTGTTTCTACTTTATATTTTGTTTTTTTTGGCAAGAGGGATGTGGATATTAGCTCCCTGACCAGGGATTGAACTTGTAGCCCCTGAACTGGAAGGCAAAGTCTTAACCACTGGGCGACCAGGGGAGTCTTGAGAATATAAATTGTTAAGCAGCCATCTCCTCCTCAGCTTTCACTTGGCACAGCAGTGCTCCCAGAAATGACATGAGCTAACAATTATTCAGCCACAGTGTGGGCAGAGCAGCCTATTGTTCTGCTTTGGTCAAGGTGCATTGGTGTGTTGTCCAGGAACCAGCTGGGGAGCACCCTGCTGTCTGAGAGCAAAGAAGGCCCCTTGCCCTTGAATGTTTGTGGTAGGCCTCTGCCATGCGGAGGCCTGTTTCAGGTCTGTCAAAAGAAAATTTGGTATTTTTTGAGAGGCAGCAAGCCTTGAAATTTACTTTTCCAACTTCCAAGACCATTTCCAGACTGTCCACAGCAACAAAATAGCATCATTTATATTTCACTGGCCAGTTCCAAGCTCATTCATGCACATTATCTAGCATGAACTTTACAGCCATCTAGAGAAGCACAATTTAGTATTCTCACTTACAAGGAAATCAAGGCTCAGAAAGAATACATCACTTGCCTGAGGTCACATAGTTTATATTGAATTGGCCAAAATGTTCGTTCAAGTTTTTCCATAAAATATTATTGAAAAGGGCTTCCCTGATAGCTCAGTTGGTAAAGAATCTGCCCTCAATGCAAAAGACCCTGGGTCGGGAAGATCTTCTGGAGAAGGGATAGGCAATCCATTCCAGCATTCTTGGGTTTCCCACAAGGGAAACTGGTTACCCTCTTGCTCAGCTGGTTATTGAAAAACCTGATGAACATTTTGGCCAACCCAGTACATTATGGTGCCGGGCATGAGACCCAACACTCCTGAACTCAAAGCAGGAACACTTTCTACCATGTCATAATATTCATCCCTCCGAGGTGTTCATCACCCCAATTCCTGGATGATTATTTGGATCCCCATTTTAGTTGCCATCTAAGGTTTGAGCATCGCAGGAACAATTAAAGTCTATCGGGAACCACATGGTGGTGAGCAAAGTGTGATCTACGTGGAATAGATATCATAAAACTTCTTTTAGAAATGAGTGAGAAATTCAAATGGCCAGCATCAGTCTCTTAATGAGATAAATGTCCAGGAAACTGAGAGATAGAAAGTGACAAATAGGAATCCTTAATGAAAAATCTATAGGAAACAATACAATGAATAAGTGAAAGAGACGAAGAATATTTTTGTAAAGCTTACAAGTCACTGCCCAAATGGCAGATCTCATTTCAGAAAATTGAGCATTTAGTTTAAACACTTCAGGAAGCTAGATTACTGTATCAATGTGAGAAATAAAATCCCAAAGTAAGTCTTACTCTTTGAAGAAAAAAAAAGCCTTTTCTTTCTTTCTTTTCTTTTTTTTTTTTTTTGTAGCTCACACAAGAACCATAGTTAAGTTATTAAAACAATAGTCCCAGCTGGCTTTTGCTCCAGAAAACAGGGGACAGAAAGAAGGGTGGTGAGCTAGACCTAAGATAGGTTGCTTCTCAGCATGTTTGCTTTACTTTAAAATAGCCCAGTCTGCAGTTGCAATCAGCTTTCTCTTCTTTTTTTTTTTCTTTCTGGCTTGCATCAAGTGTATAGGAGGCTTTGTTTTCTCAGTGAGTACAAACTTTCTGGAGGGAGCAGAGATAGTACTCAGATGAAACTAGTATGCAGTTATGAACTGAGTCTGGAATGCTCCAGTGTCTCAGAGGTAAGGTGAGCTTGAGAAAGCAGACATCTGTATTTTGTGCATTCTCTTCTTTGTTTCTGGCTTGTCAGAGTCTGGGGTGCAAGAACAGGAGTGTGATTAAAAGCACAAAATTTGAAATTGGGCTGCCTGGTGTTGAATCTTGGCTCTTTTACTTATCTGCTGTAGGATTATTATATTTAACTTCTGTAACCTCACCTATAATATAGGAACGGGGAAAGTTTTTCTATTTTTTTCCTCCACTTCTTTTTTCTCTCTATTCTTTCATCTTATGTTCTTTCTCTTTCTCTCTCCCTTCCTCCTTTCCTTTTTTTCCAGCTGGCATCACACAAAGGTTCTTTTCTTCCTTCTGAGGAATCTGCCACTTGTATGGCAGATTGTATCCACCACTTCCCACCATGCAGGCCAAAGAGGTCGGACACGCTCTCAACCCCAACCTCCCATCCTGTTGGTTAAGACTCCAGCATGTGGCCAACAATTCTTCCTGCTGAGGCTTTGCCTCTGGAGGGAGGAGGGCATACATAAAAGGAGAGATGAGAAATGGGTGGTGCTAAACACACAGCAGGAGCAGCCTGGAGAATCCAGGAGCCTTAGACAACATCTGAGCAGGCTACCTTCTTCCATCCCTGGGGAACCAGGTCGTTACCCCATCCACCAGCCTTCCCGCAGACTCTGTAGCTGCCCCATGTCCATCCAACACGGCTTCCCACATGATGCTAGTGATAAAGAATCTGCTTGCCAATGCAGGGGACACAGGATCAAATGCGGGTTTGATCCCTGGGTCAAGAAGGTATCCTGGAGTAGGAAATGGCACCCTACTCCAATATTCTTGCCTGCAAAATCCCATGGACAGAGGAGCCTGGCGGGCTACTGTCCATGGGGCTCAAAGAGTTGTATATGACTGAGCAACTGAGCACACGCAGCATAGTGGATCCAACACAATTCTTCTCTAACCTAACCCGAGTCAGGTCATATTGTATAACCTGACTCTCCCTCACTCTCTCTCTCTCTCTTTCTCTCTCTCTATACACACACACACACACACACACACACACACATATATATATAATAGTCTATCCAGCTATGGACAGATGAAATGGGAAAAATAATACAATTGCAAGGACTAAATAGGAAAATACAGATTAAGCACTTAATATACTGACTGGTATATAAGATACAATTAATAAAATAGTATCTATTACATACAACATTATTAAAACTACTGCTTTTCTAGCACTACAGGTTATCTTAGTATGTAGAACAGAAGTTTAAAAGTTATTTTTCCCCCATCTGGGCTTAATTTAAAATATATTTCTGACTAAAGAATGAATGAAAAAGTATAAGGGATTCTGAAAATACAGATGAGGAAGGAAATGGAAATAGTCCTTTCTTTCCTTAAAAATTAATACATGTGAATGGATAAAGATTCATCTGTAGTATAATACACCTGCTGTGGTACATGACATGTGGTATATACAGATGGTCCTTGAATGACATGAGTTTTAACTATGTGAATCCGTTTATATCCAGATTTTTTTCAACAAATATGGTCAAAGTTGGTTGAATCCATGGAGACAGAACTGGGGATATGGAAGGCTGGCTATAGGACTTTGGCATCTGTGGATTTTGGTATTTGCAGCAGCAGCAGGTCCTGGAAGCTATCCCCCACAGATACCCAGGAGTAGTTGCATATATGCAATGGAATACTATTCAGTCGTGAAAAAGAAGGACATCCTGCCATTTGCATGTTAACACAGGCAGACCTTGAGGACATTTTGCTAAATAAGACAGAGAAAGACAAATACTGTATTGTAACACTTATATGTGGAATCTAAAATAGGCCAATTCATAGAAATAGAGGATGGTGCTTATCAGAGGCTGGGGGTTGGGGGGAAAGGAGATATGTTGGTCAAAGACTGCAAACTTCCAGTTATAAACCAAGAACCACTTGGGATCTAATGTACAGCATAATGATTATAGTAATAAAACTGTATTATATAGTTGAAAAACAAAAAAGAGCAATTGGTATAGCAGTTATAAAGGTCAAGAAAGACCTCTCAGTGCAGCTGCAAGTGATGCAGTTAGCTGCCAGCCTCCAGCCACTAACACCTTAGAGATCCTCCTCAGTTTTGCAGCTCAGGCCATTCTCTTTGCAGCCAATAGCGGAGCATGGTGGAGGTACTAATTCCTTAGCTAATTCTGCCTAACATGGAACCTCTCTAAAGGTCAACTTTTGGTCTGGAGCTCCCTCTTGGGTTGGCAGAGACAGTCAAATCTGCTTTGTGAAGAGGACTTTCTCCACTCTCCCACATCACAGATATCAGATCTGCTAGAGGTCTAAAGGCTATTTCTACCCCATACTGCTTCCTCCTCCTTTTATCTTTCACTCCCCCAACAAACAGAGCATTTACACTCCCAATTCCATCATGATGTCTACTCCTTGTAAGAATCAACAAACATAAGGGAATATTTGCTCCTGTTTATTTCTTTTTTTTTATTAATTTTTTTTATTTTTTAAATTTTAAAATCTTTAATTCTTACATGCGTTCCCAAACATGAACCCCTCTCCCACCTCCCTCCCCACAACATCCCTCTGGGTCATCCCCATACACCAGCCCCAAGCATGCTGCACCCTGCGTCAGACATAGACTGGCGATTCAATTCTCACATGATAGTGTACATGTTAGAATGCCATTCTCCCAAATCATCCCACCCTCTCCCTCTCCCTCTGAGTCCAAAAGTCCGTTATACACATCTGTGTCCTTTTTCCTGTCTTGCATACAGGGTCGTCATTGCCATCTTCTTAAATTCCATATATATGTGTTAGTATACTGTATTGGTGTTTTTCTTTCTGGCTTACTTCACTCTGTATAATTGGCTCCAGTTTCATCCATCTCATCAGAACTGATTCAAATGAATTCTTTTTAACGGCTGAGTAATACTCCATTGTGTATATGTACCACAGCTTTCTTATCCATTCATCTGCTGATGGACATCTAGGTTGTTTCCATGTCCTGGCTATTATAAACAGTGCTGCGATGAACATTGGGGTACATGTGTCTCTTTCAATTCTGGTTTCCTCGGTGTGTATGCCCAGCAGTGGGATTGCTGGGTCATAAGGTAGTTCTATTTGCAATTTTTTAAGGAATCTCCACACTGTTCTCCATAGTGGCTGTACTAGTTTGCATTCCCACCAACAGTGTAGGAGGGTTCCCTTTTCTCCACACCCTCTCCAGCATTTATTGCTTGCAGATTTTTGGATCACAGCCATTCTGACTGGTGTGAAGTGGTACCTCATTGTGGTTTTGATTTGCATTTCTCTAATAATGAGTGATGTTGAGCATCTTTTCATGTGTTTGTTAGCCATCCGTATGTCTTTGGAGAAATGTCTATTTAGTTCTTTGGCCCATTTTTTGATTGGGTCATTTATTTTTCTGGAATTGAGCTGCATAAGTTGCTTGTATATTTTTGAGATTAGTTGTTTGTCAGTTGCTTCATTTGCTATTATTTTCTCCCATTCAGAAGGCTGTCTTTTCACCTTGCTTATATTTTCCTTTGTTGTGCAGAAGCTTTTAATTTTAATTAGATCCCATTTGTTTATTTTTGCTTTTATTTCCAGAATTCTGGGAGGTGGATCATAGAGGATCCTGCTGTGATTTATGTCGGAGAGTGTTTTGCCTATGTTCTCCTCTAGGAGTTTTATAGTTTCTGATCTTACATTTAGATCTTTAATCCATTTTGAGTTTATTTTTGTGTGCGGTCTTAGAAAGTGATCTAGTTTCATTCTTTTACAAGTGGTTGACCAGTTTTCCCAGCACCACTTGTTAAAGAGATTGTCTTTACTCCATTGTATATTCTTGCCTCCTTTGTCAAAGATAAGGTGTCCATATGTGTGTGGATTTATCTCTGGGCTTTCTATTTTGTTCCATTGATCTATATGTCTGTCTTTGTGCCAGTACCATACTGTCTTGATGACTGTGGCTTTGTAGTAGAGCCTGAAGTCAGGCAAGTTGATTCCTCCAGTTCCATTCTTCTTTCTCAAGATTGCTTTGGCTATTCAAGGTTTTTTTGTGTTTCCATACAAATCTTGAAATTATTTGTTCTAGTTCTGTGAAAAATGTGGCTGGTAGCTTGATAGGGATTGCATTGAATTTGTAAATTGCTTTGGGTAGTATACTCATTTTCACTATATTGATTCTTCCGATCCATGAACATGGTATATTTCTCCATCTATTAGTGTCCTCTTTGATTTCTTTCATCAGTGTTTTATAGTTTTCTATATATAGGTCTTTAGTTTCTTTAGGTAGATATATTCCTAAGTATTTTATTCTTTTCGTTGCAATGGTGAATGGAATTGTTTCCTTAATTTCTTTTTCTACTTTCTCATTATTCGTGTATAGGAATGCAAGGGATTTCTGTGTGTTGATTTTATATCCTGCAACTTTACTATATTCATTGATGAGCTCTAGTAATTTTCTGGTGGAGTCTTTAGGGTTTTCCATGTAGAGGATCATGTCATCTGCAAACAGTGAGAGTTTTACTTCTTCTTTTCCAATTTGGATTCCTTTGATTTCTTTTTCTGCTCTGATTGCCGTGGCCAAAACTTCCAGAACTATGTTGAATAGTAGCAGTGAAAGTGGACACCCTTGTCTTGTTCCTGACTTTAGGGGAAATGCTTTCAATTTTTCACCATTGAGGATAATGTTTGCTGTGGGTTTGTCATATATAGCTTTTATTATGTTGAGGTCTGTTCCTTCTATTCCTGCTTTCTGGAGAGTTTTTATCATAAATGGATGTTGAATTTTGTCAAAGGCCTTCTCTGCATCTATTGAGATAATCATATGGTTTTTATTTTTCAATTTGTTAATGTGGTGAATTACATTGATTGATTTGCGGATATTGAAGAATCCTTGCATCTCTGGGATAAAGCCCACTTGGTCATGGTGTATGATCTTTTTAATGTGTTGTTGGATTCTGATTGCTAGAATTTTGTTGAGGATTTTTGCATCTATGTTCATCAGTGATATTGGCCTATAGTTTTCTTTTTTTGTGACATCTTTGTCAGGTTTTGGTATTAGGGTGATGGTGGCCTCATAGAATGAGTTTGGAAGTTTACCTTCCTCTGCAATTTTCTGGAAGAGTTTGAGGAGGATAGGTGTTAGCTCTTCTCGAAATTTTTGGTAGAATTCAGCTGTGAAGCCGTCTGGACCTGGGCTTTTGTTTGCTGGAAGATTTCTGATTACAGTTTCAATTTCCGTGCTTGTGATGGGTCTGTTAAGATTTTCTATTTCTTCCTGGTTCCGTTTTGGAAAATTGTACTTTTCTAAGAATTTGTCCATTTCTTCCACGTTGTCCATTTTATTGGCATACAACTGCTGATAGTATTCTCTTATGATCCTTTGTATTTCTGTGTTGTCTGTTGTGATCTCTCCATTTTCATTTCTAATTTTATTGATTTGATTTTTCTCTCTTTGCTTCTTGATGAGTCTGGCTAATGGTTTGTCAATTTTATTTATCCTTTCAAAGAACCAGCTTTTGGCTTTGTTGATTTTTGCTATGGTCTCTTTTGTTTCTTTTGCATTTATTTCTGCCCTAATTTTTAAGATTTCTTTCCTTCTACTAACTCTGGGGTTCTCCAATTCTTCCTTTTCTAGTTGCTTTAGTTGTAGAGTTAGGTTATTTATTTGACTTTTTTCTTGTTTCTTGAGGTATGCCTGTATTGCTATGAACTTTCCTCTTAGCACTGCTTTTATAGTGTCCCACAGGTTTTGGGTTGTTGTGTTTTCATTTTCATTAGTTTCTATGCATATTTTGATTTCTTTTTTGATTTCTTCTGTGATTTGTTGGTTATTCAGAAGTGTGTTGTTCAACCTCCATATGTTGGAGTTTTTAATAATTTTTCCCCTGTAATTGAGATCTAATCTTAATGCATTATGGTCAGAAAAGATGCTTGGAATGATTTCGATTTTTTTGAATTTATCAAGTTTAGCTTTATGGCCCAGGATGTGATCTATCCTGGAGAAGGTTCCATGAGCACTTGAAAAAAAGGTGAAATTCATTGTTTTGGGGTGAAATGTCCTATAGATATCAATTAGGTCTAACTGATCTAATGTATCATTTAAAGTTTGCGTTTCTTTGTTAATTTTCTGTTTAGTTGATCTGTCCATAGGTGTGAGTGGGGTATTAAAGTCTCCCATTATTATTGTGTTATTGTTGATTTCCCCTTTCATACTTGTTAGCATTTGTCTTACATATTGCGGTGCTCCTATATTGGGTGCATATAAATTTATAATTGTTATATCTTCTTCTTGGATTGTTCCTTTGATCATTATGTAGTGTCCTTCTTTGTCTCTTTTCACAGGCTTTGTTGTAAAGTCTATTTTATCGGATATGAGTATTGCCACTCCTGCTTTCTTTTGGTCTCTATTTGCGTGGTATATCTTTTTCCAGCCTTTCACTTTCAGTCTGTATGTGTCCCTTGCTTTAAGGTGGGTCTCTTGTAAGCAGCATATAGAGGGGTCTTGTTTTTGTATCCATTCGGCCAGTCTTTGTCTTTTGGTTGGGGCGTTCAACCCATTTACGTTTAAGGTAATTATTGATAAGTATGATCCCGTTACCATTTACTTTATTGTTTTGGGTTCGGGTTTATACACCCTTTTCGTGTTTCCTGTCTAGAGAATATCCTTTAGAATTTGTTGGAGAGCTGGTTTGGTGGTGCTGAATTCTCTCAGCTTTTGCTTGTCTGTAAAGCTTTTGATTTCTCCTTCGTATTTGAATGAGATCCTTGCTGGGTACAGTAATCTGGGCTGTAGGTTATTGTCTTTCATCACTTTAAGTATGTCTTGCCATTCCCTCCTGGCCTGAAGAGTTTCTATTGAAAGATCAGCTGTTATCCTTATGGGGATCCCCTTGAGTGTTATTTGTTGTTTTTCCCTTGCTGCTTTTAATATTTGTTCTTTGTGTTTGATCTTTGTTAATTTGATTAATATGTGTCTTGGGGTGTTTCACCTTGGGTTTATCCTATTTGGAACTCTCTGTGTTTCTTGGACTTGGGTGATTATTTCCTTCCCCATTTTAGGGAAGTTTTCAACTATTATCTCCTCAAGGATTTTCTCATGATCTTTCTTTCTGTCTTCTTCTTCTGGGACTCCTATAATTCGAATGTTGGAGCGTTTCATATTGTCCTGGAGGTCTCTGAGATTGTCCTCATTTCTTTTAATTCGTTTTTCTTGTTTCCTCTCTGATTCATTTATTTCTACCATTCTATCTTCTATTTCACTAATCCTATCTTCTGCCTCGGTTATTCTACTATTTGTTGCCTCCAGAGTGTTTCTGATCTCATTTATTGCATTATTCATTATATTTTGACTCTTTTTTATTTCTTCTAGGTCCTTGTTAAACCTTTCTTGCATCTTCTCAATCCTTGTCTCTAGGCTATTTATCTGTGATTCCATTTTGATTTCAAGATTTTGGATCATTTTCACTATCAATATTCGGAATTCCTTCTCCGGTAGATTCCCTACTTCTTCCTCTTTTGTTTGGTTTGGTGGGCAACTCTCCTGTTCCTTTACCTGCTGAGTATTCCTCTGTCTCTTCATCTTGGTTATATTGCTGCGTTTGGGGTGGCCTTTTTATATTCTGGAAATTTGTGGAGTTCTCTTTATTATGGAGCTTCCTGACTTTGGGTGGGGTTCTATCAGTGGCTTGTCAAGGTTTTCTGGTTAGGGAGGCTTGTGTTGGAGTTTTGGTGGGTGGAGCTGGGTTTCTTCTCTCTGGAGTGCAGTGGAGTGACCCGTAATGGGTTATGAGACATCAAAGGTTTTGGGATAATTTTGAGCTGCCTGTATACTGAAGCTCAGGGGAGTGTTCCTGTGTTGCTGGAGAATTTGCATGGTATGTCTTGTTTTGGAACTTGTTGGCCCTTGGGTGGAGCTTGGTTTCGGTGTAGGTATGAAGGCATTTGATGAGCTCCTATTGCTTAATGTTCCCTGAATTCAAGAGTTCTCTAATGTTTTCAGGCTTTGGATTTAAGCCTCCTGCTTCTGGTTTTCAGTTTTATTTTTACAGTAGCCTCTAGACTTCTCCATCTGTACAGCACCGATGATAAAACATCTAGGTTAAAGATGAAAAGTTTCTCCACATTGAGGGACACTCAGAGAGGTTCACTGAGTTACAAGGAGAAGAGAAGATGGAGGGGGTAGTTAGAGGTAACTGGAATGACATGCAGTGAGATCAAAAGAGGAGAGAGCAAGCTAGCCAGTAGTTACTTCCTTATGTGCGCTCTATAGTCTGGACCGCTCAGAGGTATTTACAGAGTTATATGGGGAAGAGGAGAGGGAGGAAGTAGACAGAGGTGACCAGGAGGATAAGAGAGAGGAATGAGTAGGAGAGAGACAAATCCTGCCAGTAACCAGTTCCTTAGGTGTTCTCCACCGACTGGAACACACAGAGATTCACAGAGTTGGATAGAGAAGAGATGGGGGAGAAAAGAGACAGAGGCCACCTGGTGGAGAAAAAGGAGAGTCCAGAGGAGGAGAGAGTGGTCAAGCCAGTAATCTCGCTCTCAGGTAAACTTGGGTAGTGAAGTTTGGGTTTTTAAATGTACAAAATTGACAACAAAAACCTAAGAACAAAGATTAAAAATCTAGAGTAGAGGTTGGATTTTCAAAGATACAATATTAAAGAAAAGCAGAAGGAAAAAGGAAGAAAGAATAAAAAAAAAAGAATTATTAAAAAAAACAAACAAACAAACAAAGAAAACCAACAACCATCCAAAGACTATATACGGTGTTTGCCTTAAAAAAAAAAAAAGTCTTTTTTTAAAAAAAATAGTAATAATAGGTTATAGAAATAAAAATTAGAGGAGAAATAGAAGACTTAACAATTAAAAAAAAGTTAGAAAAAAAAAGAAAAAAAAGCGAAAAAAAAAAAAAGGAATGATTTTAAAAATAGTGAAAATATATCTAGCCCTTCTCGGGTGTTATGGGCCATGTGGGATCACTTCCAAGGTGGTTCCCTCTGTTTAACTTCTTCTGTTTGCTGGTTTTTTAGGCTCACTAGTTCAGTCGCGCTGTGGGGAGGGGGGATGCTGCAAACAAATAGCACTGTCGTGTGCACACAGTATCTCTGCCCCGCTTGGCCTGTCCTTTCTCGCAGCACACAAACCGCTCCGGCTCTACGATGCTCAGCCGGGAACCGTCTGGGGCCAGCCCTAGGCTGCGTGCACTTCCCCGGTCCAAGCCACTCAGGCAGCCCTCAGAGGCGCAAATTCGGCTGGGACTGCGCTTTGTGCCCTTCCCAGGTCCGAGTAGCTCAGGAGTTTGGCGAGCGCGATCGCCGCGGCTTGTCACCTTTTCTGCCGCTGCTGCTCAGCTTTCTGGGTGGACCGCTGGCGCACCCCGTGAGGCAGATTGTGACTGTCCAGCACCCCCAGAAGTCTTAGCAAAGGAGCCTGCTTGCAGTTAGGTAAGTCAAGTCTCTCCGGGTCTGCAATTGCCCCTTTCCAGTCCTTACGGCTCTGGCTGCCTGTCCCCGGCGGGGGATGGTCTGCAGCTGGCTTTTTCCGTTCCGTCCTTTGTTCTGTGCTCGGTCCTGGCGGTGTCTTATGTTCGAGCTTTTCGCGTGGTAGCTATCCCACAGTCTGGTTAGCTAGCCCAAGTTAGATCGTTCTGGTTGCGCGTGGGGTGTTCCTGCCTGATTCTTACAAAGCACTGCAGCCCGCGCCTCCCGCACCTCCCTGCCCTGCCCCCACTTCCCAATGGCGGATGCAGGCATCTGTGCTACTTTTCCGCTGGGGGAGTTACTGTTGGGCTTGTAATCTGTTGGTTTTAATTATTTATCTATTTTTCCTTCCTGTTATGTTGCGCTCTGTGTTTCAAAGGCTCGCCACAGACTCGGCAGGGAGAGTGTTTCCTGGTGTTTGGAAACCTCTCTTCTTAAAATTCCCTTCCCGGGACGGGCTTCCCTTCCCGGGACGGAGCTCCCTCCCCACCTCCTTTGTCTCCTTTTTCGTCTTTTATATTTTTTCCTACCTGTTTTTGAAGACAATGGTCTGCTTTTCTGGTTGCCTGATGTCCTCTGAGAGCCTACAGAAGTTGTTTTGTGGAGTTTGCTCGGCGTTGAAATGTTCTTTTGAGGAATTTGTGAGGGAGAAAGTGATCTTCCCGTCCTATTCCTCCGCCATCTTTCCCTCTCCATCCTTTTTATTTCTTAATGTCTGTATTTGTGTATACACGTTTATATCTGACATATAATTGAGTCCTATAATATATTTAACAATTTTAGTGTCTTCACATTAAATATTAGAAAGTTTTCATGTCATTAGAGCTTATTTCATCAAAACATTTTCAAAGGCTAAATAATGATTACATATTTGTGTAAAGTATCTCACTGAATTCTCACAACACAAACTCAAAATAGGCAATATTAATACTGTTTATATTATGAGGGAACTAAGTTTATGGAAGTCAAGAAATTTACTTGCAGGTACAAAGTAAGCAGAGCTGGGGAGTAGATCCACCATGAGGACCTAGACTTGCCTACTCTGAGCTCATGCTGCTCCTGCCTCGAGGAGGCTTGGACCCTACTATACCCTCAAGTCATAAGACTCTGCATTTAATGGCAACATTGTACCTCTATTCCCTGTAGCACTTATCCTAGCCCTGGACAAAGAAAGAAAATGGATATTAGAATAATGTTCATGGCCCCTCTCCTTAATTTAATTATTGTCTCCCAGCTATTGTACAGAAAGTAGTAACAGACTTTCATTCACTCTTTAAAAAGTTGTGTGGTATCTACTATATGCAGGAAGACCTCAAACAGACCTTTGTTATCTCTATGGACTGGGAGGATAGATAATAGCTTAGTACAATTCCAAGTGATAGACAACATGATAGAACTTTACAGAAGGTTCTATGAGAACATAACCTGAGGAACAGAGCTACAGTGAAAGTTTTTGAAAAAGCTGAGCTTAGCAGATTTATTGAGGCTTTCTGGTGGCACTAATGGTAAAGAACCCACCTGCCAATGTAGGAGACACAAAGAGACATGGGTTGGATCCCCAGCTTGGGAAGATGATCTGGAGAAGAATGGCAACCCACTCCAGAATTCTTGCCTGTGAAATCCCATGGACAGAGGAACCTGGCGAGCTACAGTCCATAGGTTGCAAAGATTTGGACATGACTGAAGCAATTTAGCATGCAGTAGACTTATTAAGGACTTCCCTGGTGGCTCAGACGGTAAAGTGTCTGCCTACAACGCGGGAGACCTGGGTTCAATCCCTGGGTTGGGAAGATCTCCTGGAGAAGGAAATGGTAACCCACTCCAGTATTCTTGCCTAGAAAATGCCATGGACAAAGGAGCCTGGTAGGCTACTGTCCTTGGTGTCACAAAAAGTCAGACACGACTGAGCACTTTCCAACACAGTAACAATATGTGCACAAAGAATTCAAAAGGTAGTTAAGGTTAAATGAGGTCGCTATGGTGAGCCCTAATTCAATGTGGCTACTGTGCCTATTATAAAAGGAAATTAGTACAGATACACAGAGAGAAAAAAGCATGTGAAGGCACAAGGAGAAAAGGGCCATATAAGCCAAGCAGAAAGGCCTCAAGAAGAACCAATTATGACTTGGCCTTGACCTTGGCCTTCCAGCTTCTGGAATCATTAGAAAATAAATTTCTTTTATTCAACCAACCCAAACTATGGTACTTTATTATGGCAGCTCTAGATAACTAGTACAGGAGACGAAGCTAAAATGTTAGGCAAGAAATTGATTAGGGAGGTCCTTATATGCCATGTTTAGGAATTCACGCTTTTATTCAGAAGACAATGGGGAGCTACCAAAAGATTTAAATCAAGAAGAGATACAATAAAGTTTATGTTTAACTCTCATACTTAATAATTCTACTTCTATCCCTACCTAGCTCTTCAATGATGAAAGTCAATGGGTCTGATGGGAAATGGAAGTTATTATTCAGTGACTGGTTCTTACTAATTTGATCAGGCTTCAGCTTCATTCTCCAGCAGTTCCATCTCTGCCTTGTCCTTGTTTCCAGCATTTTTTCCCCATAGAGTAATCTTTGAGTCCACAATTAAGACTCTTCTTCCAGGCCATGAGTCCTGCCTGACTCACCAAATCTCATCACCACTCATGACCCTGCATGACCTTTAGAGAACACTGCAAAGACTTAAAAGAGTTGCAAAATTGAGTATTTCTAATAGATGCCCAATACTGAGCCCATATTGGGAATCCCACTTAGATGAGCATAGCAGAAAAGAGGAGTGATGTCTGTGGGGTGGCCAAGGGACAAACAGTCTGGAGGCACTTATCTCTGCCTTCAATTTCTAGCCAGCCTCTTTATATGTGCCAGGATAATGGAGGGGGAAACCAAAGGAATTTGTTTTCTGGAGTTGTGGTGAGAGGTAGAGTGGCTGCATGTGATGGGGTGGTTAGCAGAGAGTTATCCTCCTGTGCTTCACATGTCACACGGCACAGGGCCTGTGAGGGGTCTTGTTGTCTGGGAAGGGATTATTCAGGCAATTCCTGAGTGCTATTCAACAGTTGGTATAGCTGCCCCATCCCTGTTCCTTGTTTAGTGTGTCAGGGTTCATGCAGCATGTCATATATCAATCTGTTACATCTCTTCTTCAATTTCTGGGAGAAAATAAAGGCACAAAGTAAGACTTGCTTTTACCCTCTATGTAACATGACTTCGTATATTTTCTTCTTAATTTTTCTGCCTGTATAAAATGAGTTGGTAATTAATAACCACTTTATTTATAAAATTATGAGTGGGAACAAGATGCTGCTATTTCCTCATAAAAATTATTTTCATGACACTTGATATTATCCCACTCAAAGAAGGCAGTAAAGATTCATTGTTATACTTGGAGACATTGGGCAGAATGCTCAATAGACACGATAAATTGATTAGAGTGGGCTCTTTTTTTATGGTGGTAGGGAGAGTGGGTGGTGAGCTTGGAAGTGATTTCTTATAGTTAAAAATATAAAAGTCTAAGCTTCTTTCCAAGTTATAAGCAATTGACTCATCTTCTCAGGTTCCTATAGGTGAATTCACCTTGGATCCCATGCATGGGCTTAAGACCACCATAGTCTGACTCTGCATATCCCAATGCACTTTAGTTCTTCTCAATTAGCCTTAGCAATGATGTGGCATATTCTATTTTTCAAAACTGACCATGGCAATATTTCTGGCCTCACATGCTTAGAAACTTGTTACTCTCCCCCCAAGAGGTTTCCCACCCAGTTTCCTTTCCTCTTGAAATTGGGCCAGATTTTGTGAGATAAATAGAATGCAGCAGCACAGTCATCCCTTGGTATCTTCAGGGGATTGGTTCCAGGAGTCCCTGGATACCAAACTCTGTGGATGCACAAGCTCCTTAATATGAAAACGGCACAGTATTTGCATATAACCTACACACATACTCCTGTAAACTTTAAAGCACCTCTAGATTACTTACAATATTTAATATGATATAAATGATATGTAAATAGTTGACATATGAGGTAAATTCAAGTTGCACTTTTTGAAGTTTTCTGGAATTTTTATCACAAATATGATCCATGATTGGTTGAATACATACGTGCAAAACTCAAGGATACAGAGAGGTGACTATAATTCTGTATGTCTCCGGAGATTGAGTCATCAAAGGCCATACAACTTCCATCTGCCTCTCTCTTCTTTACTATGTTCATCTTTGGGAACAAGTCATCACGCTGTAAGGCAACCCAGGACCCATAGTGATGTCTTGCATAGGTGTTATGACTTTGGCCCCAGTGAAAGTCCAAGGTGATAGCATTACCTACCAGATATGTGAGCGAACAAGCCTTCAGATGATTCTAACCCTCCAGCTTCAAACTTCCCTTAGTGGAGTGGTCCTAGTCCCACTGAGCCCTGCCTAAACTGCTGATGCATGAACAAACTAAAATCTGTCATTGTTTTAGGATGGCTATCCTACAGTAATAGTAACCAAAACAAATGAGCTTATTGCCAACAAGACATGGTTTCCATCATGCTAAGGATAAGGGGAAGCATTTTGCAGTTATCTTTGAGGCTAAAATTATGCAGTGGGAAAAAGAACAGGCTTTGGAAATAGAAGAATCTAAGTTCATATTCCAGAACCTACTACCACCTGGGTGACCTCGTGCTGATTACCAAACCAACAATAGTAAGAAGGGGACTTCTTACTCACTACACTGTTGTAGGGACCAATTGAGAGCCTTTAAAGCACTTGATACAAACTAGCATAAACTCTCTTAGGAACTAACATCTCTGAATAAGAAGAGTTCAAATTTTAAGGGACAGGAAGCCACACTTTGGGAAGTAGGTTATTAAAAGTAGTAACAGAAGGAACCTCTTCCACTTTCACCCTTTGTCTCCTGAATTTGTCACATTTTGGTATGGAATTAAAAAGTACCGTATTCAAGTCATTGGTCTATTACATATCACCTCCACTTAATAACAGTGTTGATGTCCTCAGACTTCATTATGGTTTGGTGGATTAGATATCATTTAGTTCATGTTGGGTAACTTGGATTGTGTGACCATATGGCACATCATAATCAGTATCTAAATCTTTACTTGGCCTAGTAACAAGCAGGAGCCAGCAACATCCCCGATTGCCACATACTTCAGCATCCTTATATGAGCTGGTATAAGGCCTCAGTGACAGAGTAGCTTGCACTGCAGCCTGGCCTTCTGCAGATCTTGCTTTGCTCCAGGACTCGCTCAAATGTCAGTTGCTAAGTTAATGAGTGAGAAGAGCACACTCACATTGGTATATACTGCTTTTAAAATTCAGAGATGATTGTGCCTCTTTTTAATGGTAGAAAACTTACCTTTCACTTTGGAAGGAATATTCCAACAAGCCCCAGACATCTAAAATCTTAGAAAAGATTCTAAAGAAACAGACCCTTGAATTTTCATGATGTTATATCTCACCCTCTGGACACATTTATCTTATTTAGGCTTCTAGGATTTCTGTCTTGCACTACTCCTCAGGTCCAGTCAATATAATACGTGATCTATGGGATGTCAGGAGGATCAAGGTTCTCCTGTCTGTTACAACTGAGCAGAGTAGGGTTGATAGGGCCCTCTTCCCACCAGGTGAAAGAAATTGTTTCTGTTGGTCCTTGTTGTCTAAATAGAGGAAAACACTATATGACCAATATGCGTATCAGCTGTCAAGGGCTGTTTAATTTTCTTCAATAAATATACCACATCTGGAGTGGCAGCTGTAAATGAAGTTACACCTAGGTTGATTTATGATACTCCATAGCCATTCTCTAGAATCCACTTGCCAAACAGGGCAGTTGAATGAGACCATAGCAGGAGTCATCACCCCTGTAACTTTTAAGGCTTGGATGAGAGCAGTAATCTCTGTAGAACTCCCACATACAAAGCCTTGGCTCTGGTTTACACGCTGAAAAGAAGGGGAAGTTCCTGACCAATGCATTGATTTTGCCATTGGCTAAGTGTGTTTATCACAATTTTGTATTTAGCAACCGAGGAAATAACCACATGATGCTTAGATCCATTGGACCCACTATGAGATAGACTCTAAGCAAATTCCATGTAACAGATGATCTCCATAAACCCTAACAACTCAGAACATAGTTTTTAAAGTTTCATTTCAACATAGTTTTAAAGTTTCTATTTTTATACAACGTTTTCTATTGTTTAGTTCAAACTCAGTTCTATCCTAGTTAAAGTCTTTAAGTTTCCTTCTAGAACTTCCTGTATTATGGCTTCAGTTATGGGTCTAGAAGCAATAAGGAATAGTGGGGTGGGTCTAGGGGAGAATGAACGTCTTCCTGCAAGACACCTGCTTCAGAGGATCTTCAAGAGCTCAGTTGGTTTCCCATGCCCTGTCTTCAATATACATTCTTTCTCCAGCTCAAACAGATTATATTTAAAGTAATTATGAAAATTAACCATGTCACGGGCTATCAGTATTTTATTTTCCACAGGTAATTCTTTCAATATTTTAAGATCATTCAGTTTCTTATTTTTAATAATCCTTTGCCTGAGATCAAGTAGTTGTGATTGTCTCAGGAAAAGAAAACAGAAAATTACATACTTCAAGCAGAGAGAATTGAATACAGGAAAAGAGTTAAAAAGTATGAAAAGGACTAGAGGAGCAGAAGGAAGAAAAGATGTCACCCCCAAATCAGAAAACCACTATCACGTCTGCAATGGAGCCAATAGCATACAGGGCCTAGGACTTCCAAAGGGTGCTACCCTTGCCAGAGCTGGAAAACCAGAAAGTATTGGACTGCTGGAGTAAATGCACGGCCATCTGGTCTCCACTACTCTTAAAACCACCAGCTACTAGAGCAACTGCTGACACTTTCAGAGCCAGAATAAGCATTGTTCTTCCTTCTTCCTACTTTAAAAATCTCCCATCGGTGACTCTTTTTTGGCAAAATGTAACAAGAAGACTCGGACACGACTGAGCGACTTGACTTTCACTTTTCACTTTCATTCATTGGAAAAGGAAATGGCAACCCACTCCAGTGTTTTTGCCTGGAGAATCCCAGGGACAGAGGAGCCTGGTGGGCTGCCGTCTATGGGGTTGCACAGAGTCAAACACAACTGAAGCGACTTAGCAGCAGCAGCAGCAGCAGCAACAAGAAGACAGCTGCCAGAATAGTCTGCGAAATATAGCTTGCAGAGTTCCATTGCCAGCAGCTCAGAGAATAGTCGAGAAGAATAGGCATAAAGCTGTAGAAAACAGATACATAACCAAATATAACTAAGTGGAAAGATACATTTGGGGATGTTGGTAGCAAGGAGGAGTTGCTTTAACAGCCCTGGGCTATTCTGTTACATGAAAAGTCAGATAAATTCCCATTTGTTTAAACAGCCATTATTTGTATTCTCTGCTGCATTGGGCTGATTACTATCCCTGCCTGTAGTAGAATTTGGCAAGGGGAAGTGTGATGCTACAATATAGAATTGATTTATAAGGACCTTGAGAAGGATGACACACATATTGTCATGGGGAATTGGTTACCTTTATTATGTGGTGAGGGAATATTTGGCCTATTTTTCACCTGCTGTAACTTGAACCACAGGATTTGTTCCTAGTAAGGCTGCAGTGTCAGGGAAAATGGCAAGAAATCCAGATTTTTTTTTTTTTTTGGTGTATGCTGATTATTTTCTTGTCATTTTCAGCAATAATGTCTTGATAGAGAAATGTGAACTTAAATTAGACCTCACCAGTCAAAAAACCAAGATGGAAAGAAATAGGGCACTGCTAAGAGAGCTGTTCTCTGTCCTTGCCTGCAATCTAAATTGAACACGAATCCCATAATTTGTAGCCTAATAGAGTTGAAAGGCTGATTGCTTTTGTTTCCAAAACAGAAGAGTTATAAACTGTAGCAACGAATCTGCATTTGTAGTAACAAATGAGGCTGATGTCCCAGGTCTTTACCAAGCACAGCCCTTAAATAATATTACAAAGAGCTTTGACATGGAACCAGATTTTATATATATACATTTACATTGAAACCTAGCATATGTATATGTATTGGGTTGGCCAAAAATCCATTCAGAGTTTTCCATTAGATCCACTGTATACATGTATATAATTAAAGCAAATACTTTGTGAAACAATATTTGCACTTATTCCTTGTGATGCTACCCGGTATTTTGTATTCAATTCCATCCCTTTCATTTGTGTTTATTGTTAACCAATGCTGACTATGACCCACTAAACAGCCTTCATAACCAAGTTTTAAAACATTTATCAAAATACTTCTCTACATCTTCACAAATCTTACAGTTTCATTCATGAACTCTATTTCTCTTTCACTTCTTTCTTTGCCCAATTTATACTATGTGGTATATCTTTCTAATTATCCTGTTGCATTCTCTCCATTCTGTTCCTTCTCCTGCTGACCATCATATAATAGCTGTCATACTTGGTTAAATACAACTCTTAGTCCACACCTACACTAGAGTAGGGGACCTTGACAGGAGAAATCACACAAGCAAGGTAAATTACTGACCGAGCCCGTAGTGCTACCTAAATATCTTCCTAAATTCCTTTGTCTATTCATTCATGCACTCTCCTAATAGGTGGTTTCATGTGTTCTCTCCTTTCCTGGACATATTGCTATCTATTTCAAGCTCAGTCAGTTCAGTTGTGTCCGACTCTTTGCGACCCCATGAATCGCAGCACGCCAAGCCTCCCTGTCCATCACCAACTCCTGGAGTTCACCCAAACTCATGTCCGTTGAGTCGGTGATGCCATCCAACCATTTCATCCTCTGTTGTCCCTTTCTCCTCCTGCCCCCAATCTTTCCCAGCATCAGGGTCTTTTCCAATGAGTCAACTCTTTGCACGAGGTGGCCAAAGTATTAAGAGTTTCAGCCTCAGCATCAGTCCTTCCAATGAACACCCAGGGTTAAATTCCTTGTTTTTTCACTGATAAAGGCAAGTAAAAGAAGAGGCAACTAAAATGTCAACATGCTTAAACTGTCAAATCAACAAACCTGTCTGCATGCACTATACCTTTCCTTCTCTTATAGCCCATAATATCAAGACCTCCGCCCAAGTACTCACTCAGCTTCATATTCTTCCGCAGTTGTTACTTTTTACCTGCATTACTATTTATACTTCTCTGCTGGATCACTCCCAAAGTTATACAAATATGCTGCAGTTCATGGGGTTGCAAAGAGTTAGACACGGCTTAGATACTGAAAAACAGCAATATAGCCCACATTAATAGAAAAATGCCTTGACCCTTCCCTCTACCCCAGCTACGATACATTTCTGTGATTCCTAATATAGCAGAATTCTAGAAGTAACTTCTTGACTTCATCTCCTCCCAGTATTTCTTAAATCAACTCCCAGCAGGCTTTCCTCATCACTACCACCGCCCCACAAAGATTCTACATCAGTTTCAATATGACTTCTCAGTCTTCATCTTCTTCAGTCGATCAGCCAACTATTAATAGACAGAGTGGATAACCTTTTTCATTTGGCCTCCAGAGTACCATTCTCTTTGCCCTTTCATATCACATCCTGTTGTGTGAGTCACCTTTTTAAATACTTACCCATCTCCCAGACCTCTAAGTGTGTGCTAGGTCTTGGCTTTATACATCTCTTTTTTCAGAAATATTTTCAGTTATTTAATTCAGTCCTGTGAGTTTTAATAGTACCACTTTGATAATGATTCTCAAATGTATATCTCAAGCACAAGTTCTACCCTGAACTTTACTCCCAAATATATAAAACTGTTTACTTGACATTTCCACTTCACTCTATTCTATCAGGGCTCTTCAAACCTAACACTTCCTCAAGTGAGCACTACTCATCTCAAATCGGCCTCTCCCCTAGTGTTTCCAGTCTCAGAAATGAAACAGCTTTCTTCTAATCATTCAGGCCCAAGTCCTTGACTTCGTTCTTTAACAGTCACATTCACTCACACTATTTATTCCACCTCTGAGTAAACCTTATGGGTTATTTTTCTCTGAATATTTATAGAACAAGTATTTTCAATTCTACTACTACCAACTGTTATAAGACACAATTCTTTCTTGCTATTAAAACATTATATATAGTTATAGAGTTTGTTTTCATATTCTACATGCTTGGCACTTATATGTTTTAAATTCTGAATGTTTTTCAGGAAAATCACAGTGGTGAAATTTACTGTTAAGTCTTTTGCACAATTTCAATATTTTCTGCCTGATTTCTAGACTGATATGTTTGGATAGTGATCATTTTAGTCTCAAAATGTGTGTTATAATTACCTTACATTGTAGTTTCTTTTATTAGTAATAGTGTCTTCATATCATAGTTATCTTGAAAAATCATTTTACGATACTGTCTTTGCTGTGAGGTTTTGTTCAATTATAATTAGATAATATAGCCCATACATTCTCCTCACCAAGAGTATATAAGTTTAAATACATAACAATACACTGCAATTGAGCAAAGGAAGAAAGAGGCTATATCAAGCCTTCAGTATTTGTGGAACTCCCACAAGGCAGAGTGAAGGGTAAGCATTATTATAACCTCCTTCTTTCTTAATCCCTCAATTTCCTCTAGCCAATCAGATATACCAAAAATCCCTGGAGAGTATATCTCTTCCAAGATAGCACCTTGCCAGAAGGCCTTTCACTCTGGATCTTTCCTTTCCTTTAGGCCAGGTGTGTGGATGCAATGCTTGAAGAAGCAGCAACCATCTTGCCTGAGGATGAGAGGCCTCAAGTATCAACTAGTAAATGTCAACATGTGGACTAAGATCCAGAAATGTCTGATTCCAAAGCCCAAATGCTCTTAACAACTTTGATATACCACTTCACCAGAGCTGAAGTGAAATGAGCTTCATGAAAGGGAGAGGATTTCAGAGGAAAGCAGCGAAACAATAGCAATGAGAAATTAAGAATGATAAACTGGGTAAGACAATAAGATTTTAGGAGAATAAGGAGTTTCTACAACAACAGGCCAAAAAAGAACTCACGTCCTTGGGACTCTTTAGAGGAACGATATTGTTATGAAGCATCAGTTCAGTTCAGTTCAGTTGCTCAGTCGTGTCTGACTCTTTGTGACCCCATGAACCGCAGCACGCTAGGCCTCCCAGTCCGTGACCAACTCCCAGAGTTTACCCAAACTTATGTCCATTGAGTCGGTGATACCATCTAACCATCTCATCCTCTGTTATCCCCTTCTCCTCCTGCCCTCAATCTTTCCCAGCATCAGGGTCTTTTCAAATGAGTCAGCTCTTCATATCAGGTTGACAAAGGACTGGAGTTTCAGCTTCAACATCAGTCCTTCCAATGAACACCTAGGACTGATTTCCTTTAGGATGGACTTGTTGGATCTCCTTGCAGTCCAAGAGACTATTTATTATTAAATATGACACATATAAATCAACTTGGTAGTATTAGATTCTAATTGTTGGTGATGTTATAATGAAAATGGAGATTGTTAAATGCTTTGTGTGCTGCAGGATTTGTTGATATCTATGGAGTTGGTAAAGAAAAGGGTGGTTAACATATTTTGACATTTTGGCAAGCTTTTCCTACTTGCTAAAGAGGCAAAACTTCACATGTTCTAGCATCAGCTCCCTGGATAGGAGTCTAATTTTTATACTGTGGTTTTTTTCCTTGAATAAAGATCAACTTTGTTCTTTTATTTCCATTTTATAAAAACAATCTTCTTATTCTAAAAATTTAATACTACAATATTACTATAAAAATAAAGCTATTGGGCTTCATTGAATAGAATCTACATTTTCAGAAGTTTTTTCTTCGTATTGTAGAAATCTTGTAGTTTAAAGAGACTTGTGTGCACAGAGTATTTTTGAAACTTTAACTCTATTGGTTTAAACACAGCAGGGGTTCATAGGCAAAATTATTGAGAAATAAAACTTGAAGGTCAGTTGGAGCCAGGCTGTGATCTCACTGAAGAGGTCCTGGAACTGAAGTTCAGGGTGGGGATTTGATGGTTACAATCTCTGGAGTCAGAATGGAAAGATGGTAGCTTATTCAACAAATGCTTGCTGAAAATCTACAACTGTATCGGACATTTGCAATTTTTGTGTCAGGAATTTTTTCTGTGCTTTATTGAGTATTTTTCAGATATTCCATAATGTAATATAGTCTTGTTTTTAAGTTTGTAAGCACCTCCCTCTAAAATCTCTCTGCGCTTGACCACTGATGACCAGAAAATGGAAGCTCTTGACAATCTAATCAGAAATGAGGGAAAATAGGGAGAACAAGACTCTGTGGAAAATACTCTGTTACTAGTTTCATGAAGCTGAATTTTGAGCACCACTAATGGGAACACTGCGGCTGACCTGAATATCATGGCACATGGGTAAATTCTGAAAGGCATCCAGGTTGAGAACCTCTTAGGAATTTGCAGCTGGCAGGCAGCACCTGCTGTTATAGTCTAACACACACCCAGAGCTTGGGCATGACATGCTGCCTGCTGCATTTATCATTTTGTCTGTGCCAGGCACCAAAGTAGAAAATAAAAGTTGAATAAATGTTTCTATAACCCAATTATGACAGTGTTAACCAGGTGGATCTACCTGGAGTTTGAACCACAGAAAATTTCAAAAATCATCCTTCCCTTTGTTCAGTCTAAAGATCTCTCAACCTTAGCACTGTTAACTTTTGAGCTGGATAATCCTTTGTAATGAGGGGCTGTCTGTGACTTACAGCATCCCTGGCCTCTACCCACTAGAGGCCAGTAGTTTTCTTCATCAGCATGTCCATCAAAATAAAATAAAATAAAATAACTGTGGACACTTCCAAATGTCCCCTAGGGACAATATTTCCCTCCCCTGACCTCTACCCAGTTGAGAACCACTGCTCTATTTAGAGATTCAACCTATGCTGAAATATTCCAAATGACTCTGAGGTCCACAGAACCAAGAGAATGTTAAGAGAATATGGAATAAGGGCTTAGAAAAGGCCATTCAATTTGGCAGTGTGAACACCCTAGGAGATGAAAAGACACAATTCTAATGGAGTGAGAGTAATGTAAACTCGATTCAAGGTTTGAGAGAAAGAAAGATGTACTTTTTTTAAAGTAGAAATTGGCTGCTTTTCTGTAAGTTGTCATGAAGGAAGAGAAGGAGGCTGATAGTTGGCAGGACTCAGTGCCTCACTGAAAGTTGTCCTGAACAAATAGAAACATGCGTTGTTTTTTTTTTGTTTGTTTGTTTGTTTGCTTAACTTAGGACTGTCCCTCCAGGTTAGAGACAGCTGAGCAGATATAAAGTCAGGAAAGAGTTAATAGAAAAGAGACTGAAAGCAAACATAGAAAAAGGAAACAGAGGTGGAAGGAAGAGTCCAAGGGGAGCAATGAGAGCTGGAGGGTGTCTCAGAGCAGACAGAATAACATGGCTCGAAGAATTTCAATCCAGAACTGTACTGTATGAGTTTAAATTCTGGGTACATTTCTGAGATGTATGTCCTTGAAGATTTTTTTAATCTCTTAAAGTTTGCATTTTCTTGTATGCAAAATGGGAATCATAACTCCCAAACTTGAAGGATCCTAGGATGTGAAAATGCGATGATATCTGTGGGAATGTGATACACGGCCTTCCCAAAATAGAAAAGCTATAGAAGTGGTACTGAGGACACAGGTTCTACGTGTGGTAGTTTCCACAGTGACTGCTATGAGGGTCCTTGCAGTCCAGGTGCCGTGAAGGTTGACAGCAAGATGCGGACATGGCCTGGTAGGCATAATAGAGAGGAAAGATGAACATCAAAAGGCTTGGCTGAAATACAGACCCAGACTGAGCCAATAATCACCTGCTTTCTTAATAAATATCTGAAATGGGTGAACAGAGAAGGATTACAATGTCTAATCTGCTAGGAGCATTGGCAGGCAAGAGAGTTGACAGGTAAAGAGCTGTGGAAAGTTTGGGAATGGAGACACCCAGGCCAGCCTCTTAGTGGGACAGCAGGGAGGAGTGCTGCGTGATTCTGTGGTCTAGGTGCTGCCTATACCGCCAGAGCACACCTTCTCTATAGGAGTGGGACTTTGTGCTGAAATCCCAGTCTTCAAGTGGCATCTCTCCCGTGTAACTGCTCAATAAATATCATATGAGTGAGCAATAGCATTGAAGCATAAATGAGGGAAATAGCTTCTTTTCTGAAATGAACTCTTCTTTCAAACCTTTTAAATTTTTATAGCAATTAAATTGCAAATTACAAATCATGTTGGTAAATTTTGTATGTCAACTTGATTGGGACTTGGAGTGTGCAGATATTTTATCAAACATTGTCCTAGTTGCCTGGGAGGATGTTTTTGGATGAGATTATCATTTGAATCAGTAGAATGAGTAAAGGAGATTGTCCTACTTAATGTGGGAGACCTGAATCCAAACAGGTGAAGGACTGAATGAAACAAAAAGGCTCATCCTCCCATGAGAGGGGAGAGTTCTTTCTGATTAACTGATTGCACTGGGATATCAGCCTTTTCTCATGTTGGACTTAGACTGAAACATCAGTTCTTGCACCTTGAGCCTACCATTCTGGACTGGAATTTATACCATCATCAGCTCTCCTGATTCTCAGGCCTGTGTATTCCAACTGCAACTCTATATAATGGATGTAACTTAATTTTTATATTTGCTGTTTAACTGTACCTTGTTTTCAATATAAATTACTATAGACATTTGTAGAATTAAAATCAATTTTAAGGCAATGATAGTGAAAAAAAGTTGCAAATCTGTGATATCAGATTGGCTCAAGGGTCATAATTGGGTTCTGTTTTTTTTCACATTGAATCCATGCATATATTCCTGAGAATTTTTGAGAAGAGGATTTTTAATCTGTAATTCTTATTTGGATGATAACCTAAATTAATAATCAGTTATAAACTTTATTTCTCAGGTGGTAATGCCCAAATGAAAGATATTTTGATACTTTGAGCTGTTAAGTCAGTGCTTCTCTGAGCTAGACTTTTAATTTAAAGGAATTACTCTATTATTCATATTTAAGAAAATCTAGTTTGGGGAAGAACCCTGGGATGAGTATCAGGATGAAAGCAGGATCTAGCCCTGGCTCTGCTAACAACATTTGATAAGTCACTGTAGACAACAATTTTGCTATCCATGAAACAAGTATTTTGAAGTTTATTGATTTCTGAGTTTCCTCCTCAGCTTTAAATTTCCATGTTTCTAAGGATTCTGAAGTTAGCAGGGGAAGCAGAAGAGAATAAAAATGTGAACAAGATTGTACAAATTTCAAGAAAGGTGAAAACGGTACCTATAAAGCAGTGAAAACAACCATAAATCAAGTATTTCCTTTTTTAAGTCCTGTATTTGTAGCATATATATGTCAGGCATGGTTCTAGACATTTGGGATTTATCAGTGTACAGCTCAAAATCTCTGCCCTCAAGAAGTTTGCAATGAGGGAAGATTTTAATAAATAGGTAAGTGGATTAAAAAGAAAATAAGCAAATGAATAAATGAATTAACATATCAAGTATGGAACTTTCATGGTGGTCTGGTGGTTAAGAATCTACCATGGAATGCAGGGGATGTAGGTTCAAGCCCCGGTTGGGGAACTAAGATCCCACATGCTGCAGAGCAACTAAATCTGCTTGCTGCAACTAAATCTGCTTGCTGCAACTACGGAACCCACGGGCCAAACTAGAGAGTCTGCCTGCCACTGTGAAAGATCTCACATGACGCAAAGAACTCTGTGCCACAACTAAGACTCAAGACAGCCAAATAAATAATAGTATATCTATATATAATACATGCATATTATATATATATATATATATATAGTGTAGAAAACATTTGTGCTTTAATTGAAAATGATGCACTGTCAGGAGGATAACCCTCTAGTTTATCTGCTTTTAGTCATTCATCTTTCAGCAATTCTACAGTTCCGTAAGTTGTAGACAACTGATAGGCAATGTAGAATAAACCTTGTACACTTGCAAACTCTGTCCTGTCTAGAAGTACATTTGGCTTCTCTTCATCTCTCTCCACTTTCCTCCACTCCCTGCAAAAAAAAAAAAAAAAAAAGCCTATTTTGTCTCTATTTGCACATTCATTTCAATATCCCTTATCTACAAGTTTGTCTAATCCACAGATTTGTATGATGTTAGTTAAGGAGTGGCAGGGAATCTTTGTTTAGTTTTATGTCTTCTTGAGGCTTGTGATTTTAACTTTTTCTAAAAGTTACCTTTTTAACAATGGCTGAAACCTATGAAGGAAATAAGCAAAGTTAGTGAGACAGAGATGAATGAGCCTGGAGGAGGGTCTGAACAGCTTTAGACCTGCTGGTTAGGGAAGACCTCTTAGAGAATGCAGCCATTGAATTGAGAGCTGGCTGATGAAAGGGGGACACCTCAGAAGCCTAGAGGATGGTCATTCCAGGAAAAGGGAGCTAGAGGGGCAATGGTCCTGAACTGAGACTTTCTTTGGTGTGTTTAAGCTTCCAAAAGAAGGCCAGCACGTGTGGCTGGCATATGTGGAGCAAAAGGAATATAGTATATGATAAAGAAAGATATATAGGTGAGTCTCAGGTGTTTACAGCCTAAGAAACTTTGATATTATGTTTGGATTTTATTCTCAGTGCAATTAGAAAGACATAAAAATGATTTGGATTGCATTTTTAAATAGTATCTACGGCCAATACACTTGACTTACCGCTTTACATGGGGCTTCCCAGGTGGCACTAGGGGTAAAGAACTTGCCTGTCAGTGCAGATGAAGCAAGACATGTGGGTTTGATCCCTGGGTCAGGAAGATTCCCTGGAGGAGGGCATGGCAGCCCACTCCAGTATTCTTGCCTGGAAAACCCTATGGACAGAGGAGGCTGGCGGGCTATAATCCAAAGGGTCACAAAGAGTCTGACACGACTGAAGCAATTTAGCATGCATGTATTGCTTTACCTGTATTACTTCAGTCAATCCTCACATAAGTCTATGGAATAGGGGTTATTACATTACCCACTTCATAGGTGAGGACAATAAGGCTCAGAGGGTAAGAGAACAGTTATTATCTACAATGTAATGATAATTATTTATCAGTGTCAATAACAGGTGTTTCTATCTACTGTTTGTAAAATGATTGTGATTAAGCTTGAAGATATTTGATCATAATCAGTAATACTTTCCTGAACCATTACACTGAATTAAGTTTTGTAGACTTACTTTACAGAGTTTCTTGTCCTCTCTTTTCAGATTATTTTCTGGCCTTGCTTTCAAGAATTCTTTGAAAAGTAAATTTTGATTCTTAGGTTGAGTTAATGCCAGTACTGAATCAATGCTGATTGTGAACGCGTTGGTAAACTTTCCAGCTTTTATATTATTTCTGTGGAGATTTACTTGTACATATAATGAAGCATACAGTAGCTTGCATTTTGTCTTAAACACAGAAGACAGTTAATTACTGTAATCACATAATATACTTAAAATGACATGTTTCTCAGACCTACCTACTATATCAACAGCCAATAAAAATACAGTATGTTTCATCAAGTTTATGATAGCTTCTAGGTTGCATTTGCAACTTGATTACTTTCAAAAATCTTATTATTAACATCAATACCTCACTGTTTAAAGCTTACAGTATTCTCATTATTAGAGTAGAGAAATATCATTTTTGGGGAAAAACAAGTGAATTAGCAAGTAAAATTCTGCCAATGAATTGTGATGAGACTTGTCAATATCTGCAATCTGTTTAGCTTGATATCTTAGCTTTTCAGGAATTGTAATCCTTTTTCATGACGGTCTTCTGACTTTCCTGTCATGATGAACTTTACTTTCTTTTCTTAGCTAGACAAGTTTACTACGTACTCAACTTGGAAGCTTTTTCATCTCAAAATACAGATGATTTTGACAAGCCAGACAATAGCAACTTGGACACACACCGAAATGAACCACCAGTGGTTTCTTTGAAGAAGTAGAATGACTATTTTTTGTGATAACATTTCTCCCCAAGTCCCCTGAATCATTGAGCTTGGCTGCATCTCAATTTTCCTTTCAGCAAAAATGGAGAAGAGGAAAAAACTGGGATGACTAGCTAAGCAAAACACAAGCTGCTTAAAGACTAAAGAAGCACAAGGCTATTTCAGGAAGGGCAGTCAACTGGAAGTTTGAAGTCAAAAACTATCAGCTTGTTGGATCTAAAGAGTTTAGGATTTTATACTTTACAAGAGAAAATAAAGCTACACCAATCTTCCTATATGAGTGTGTGAGTATGTGTGTGTGTTGATATCGATGCACTCATTGTGCATTTTACATTTATTTTAACTAGATTTTCCAAGCCAGATGGCTATGTTTGAGCAGATACCTTCTACACCCACAGTTGTACTATGAGAAACAAAAATAAAACACTAAGCATATTAAAATGTGTAAATATTTTCTCCTACTGATTTTGTTAGCTGAGTATCTTATGTGTATCTTGCTCCTGCTTTAGCCTATCAGTTCTATTCTCTTAATTCACATTTTACTTCAGATTGGGAAGAATGCCTCTGAGGTGAAGATAACTGATCTCCCTGGACTCCCAGGTTACCCCAGTGAAGGAGTGCTTTTATTACTTGACCAAGCTTAAAAAACACTGCTTGTTAAGCCTAAGAGATCATAAAACTGTCCTTTAAAAACCCAGAAATAGGATGCCCATGTGCTATACTAATCTCTCTTGGAGAAGAAATAGCAAACAGAATAACTTTTTTCTTACATATTAAGCAGAGTATGGTTAAGGAAAATGAGTGACCGCTTTTCTGACAAGACCTTGAAGGCTTTTGTTGACTACCTTATTCTATGCACAGGAGCTATTGTATAAATTAAGATGTCCAGATATCTATATGTTAGGGATCATTTTTAGGGGAAAAAAGCCTACTTACAGTTTAGGCACCACTTACAATTAGGATATAAGAGGTTTCATTAAAAACATCAAATAATGATAGGAAAACATTATAGGCTGAGTCAAAACAGTTACTCTAACTAGGTTAGTTCACTTTAAAGTTCAGATCAATAAATATACTGCTTATTTTCAAGGTGGCAGTTAAAGCTGTCATTTTCCTTGTATACTGAACATTAAACATCACTAATTACTAACAGTCCTTTTTCAAAATGTTTAATGCATAGATGAATTGTTAACAAATTTTATATGTTTGTTAATTACTTAATATGTCTTTGTTGGGCTCTGACATTGCCTCAGTCTAGCACCTGTTATATAGCTTCTTTGAAGGTTAATGGAGCAGAAGGATGGAATTAAATTACACAGAGAAAAATGTAACAAAAGGAGAAGAAAGGAAAAATACTAGCCTTTCAGAAGCACATACTGGAAAAAAATATCTTATGGCCTTTCATTGCTTTCGACATGGATTTTAAGGATTTTTTTAAATTAGATTCTCAATCATATGAAGTCACCCAACTCTTACCTATTCTAGGTTTCCACATAGCTTTTATCTGGGACTCTAAATATAGCTTAGAACTGTAGTCCTGAAATCCACTAAAACCACTTTTTACTCTAAACTCTGTTTCAACCTAATCAGGACCCACATTGTGTAACCAGGCAAAAAACCTGAAGGCAATGAGATGGGACAAAAACACACAAGGTTCAAATGGCCTTGGGTTCTCAAGATGGCCTGCAAAGCTGTCTGCAACTTTTTGCTGTTAATGAATCTTGATGGAACCCTGAGGTGGAAAATTTGGATGATCCCGTTATCCTGGAACCATCCACTCTCCACCAAATTGTTTTATCTGCTTCTCTTTAAAATGGTAAGATGTCCCATTTGAAATTTTAAAAGATAAATAAATAATAAAATGCCCTATCATCCAGCTATTCCACTTTTGGCTATTTATCTACAGAAAAAAAAAAACACTAATTTGAAAATAAATATGCATCTGTATGTTCATCACATTATTATATACAATAGCCAAGATGTGGAAGCAATCTAAGTGTCTAATGACAGATGAATGGATAAAGAAATAATGGTATACACAAGGAATGGAATATTACTCAGCCATAAAAAATGAAATCTTGCCATTTGGGACAACATGGATGGATCTTGAGGGTGTTATACTAAATGAAGTAAGTCAGGCAAAGACAAATAGCATATGATTTCACTCATATATAGAATATAAAAAGCAAAAAGGCAAAACAAATGAACAAAGCAAACCAAACCAAACAAACATGGGAATAGAATTCAGAGTAGTGATTACCAAAGGGGAAGAGGTAGAGGAGGGGTAAAATGGGTAAAAGAGGTCAAGAGTATAATAATGAATGGAACTACTTTTTGGTGGTGAGCATGCTGTAATGGATGCAAAAGTAGAAATATTTGGTTGTAGACATGAAACTTACAAAATGTTATAAACCAGTTACAACAATAAAAAGTGTGATAAAAGGAGCTACTCAGGCAGCCTCCAGAATTCTTTGTTCATCAATATTTCAATGTTTAGTAGCAAAACTCTTGATTGATAAAGTACAAATATCAAGACTAAACTTTAAAAAATTGCTTACAAAGAGCCGATGAAACTTAGAGCCTGTTTTATGAATAACAGTAGGCATCTCTTGTGGAAATGATAGCTTATGTCTATGTGAACTTAAAAGCCTTCAAAGCAGTTTTACATTATATTCAACTTGATTCTTACACTTGTCATTTTATTGTAATGACAAGCCACTCCAGCATATCATTGGCTTAAAACAATAAAGGTATATTTTTGCTACTTGTTTATCATGGGTTATCTGGGGAAGGAGTCTTGCCATGTATCATCCACACTTAGGCACCCAGGCTAAGGGGCCCTATCTCTGCATTTCCAAGATTGGAAAGATGGTGAAAGGGAGTATGGTGACTCGTGTGCTTACTCCTTTTTTTTTTTTAATTGGAGTATAATTGCTTTACAATGTTGTGTTAGTTTCTGTGGTACAATAAAGTGTATCAGTTATATGTATACGTGTATCCCCTCCCTCTAGAACATCTCTCCTACCCTCCCCCCATCTAGGTCATCACAGAACACTAAGCTGCTGTTTCATACATAGTAGTGTATATACATCAATCCTAATCTCCTAATCTGTCCCACCTTCCCCCCCTTTCCCATCTGTGTCCACATATCCATTCTAACATCTGCATCACTGGAAATAGGTTCATCTCTGCCATTTTTCTGGGAGTTGGTGATGGACAGGGAGGCCTGGCGTGCTGCGATTCATGGGGTCGCAAAGAGTCGGACACGACTGAGTGACTGAAATGAACTGAACTGAACTACCGTTTTTCTAGATTCCACATACATATGTTAAAATACAGTATTTGTTTTTCTCTTTCTGACTTACTTCACTCTGTATGTATTCTTAAGTTATCTGTTTGAAAGTGATTCATGACACTTCTGATCATAGTTTTGGGGTCAAGGTAAGTCACACAATTCCTTCTAATTTAAGAAGTAAGAAAGTTTAATCTTGTCTATGTCTAGAAAGAAAAGAACTTGAATGGCTGGATGAGATCAGTGACTGTCATATTCCTTTTCATATCTCTATGAGGAAATATAGCTAGTAAGGCAAAGCCATGAAAACCAGGAACGTTTCTCTAAAAATGGTGTCTAGTGAAAGAATGGAAAGTGACTCACTTGTGACAATGCTTTCCCTTTTTTTCATCAGTATTTTCCACTCACCATGCCACAATGCCTAAAATTTTATTCTTCACTTCTCTAGACTGAGCAAAGCCTTGCTTAAAAGGCTAGTACCTTTCCTTACATATTACTGTGCTAGTTATCAAGAGAGGATAGGAAGATGCTCTTTAAGATGGATAGGGGTTCCTGAATGCAACATGGGAGATAATGAGGTCTCTTAGGACTCTTGTAGTATAGTGAGGTGAGGAGGATGGGGGTTAAGAGGCTCTTTTTACTGAAAGGCATGGCAGTCTCTCTATAGTTCCTGGGATAAGATCTCTGTAGAAGGCAATGGCACCCTACTCCAGTACTCTTGCCTGGAAAATCCCATGGATGGAGGAGCCTGGAAGGCTGCAGTCCATGGGGTTGCTGAGGGTTGGACACGACTGAGCAACTTCACTTTCACTTTTCACTTTCATGCATTGGAGAAGGAAATGGCAACCCACTCCAGTGTTCTTGCCTGGAGAATCCCAGGGACGGGGGAGCCTGGTGGGCTGCCATCTATGGGGTTGCACAAAGTCAGACACGCCTGACACGACTCAGAAGCAGCAGCAGACATTTTTACAGATAATACACTGTGAAGGAGTTAAGTTATATGTCCCCCTGAAGTTATATTTCTCAGAAAAGTAAAGAGAAAATTAAAGGCAAAAGAAGAATTAAACATGATGCATTTAAACTGTGAACTTTATGAAAATACAATGAGAGACAGAATTTCCTTGAAATTGCTATGCTAGCACTATCCAAGTAATTGTCCATTCCAGTAAAGGTCATTTGGGATACTGAAATTCAGAATTAGAATCATGGAAGAAAAAACATCTGAGGAGATGTGGAGACACACTTCTGCTAAATATACTGAAGTCACCTTAGACAGAAAGAATTGGAAGTTGATACCAAAATCATTCTCTGTATTATTTGTTTGCAATATGTATGTGCCTTTTTATATTAACAAGGTGCCTTGGTGCTCTTGATCATGGAGCTTTTTTGAAGCTTTCATGAAGTCTCATATCAACTTCTGAATTTTTTTCTTCTAGTGTTCTCGTAAAACAGTAGCACATTTTCAATCCAAGTTTTATTCATTGTTTTTACTCAAAAGCTCCAATGGAAAGATACAAGTGGCTTTAGGCAAGTCATCTATTATGATAATAATTTTCCATGCTTAAACTAAGAAGTACTAAAATACATCATAATTTTAAAATATGAAGAATTTTGCTCAAGCTTTTTATGAATTGTTAGCTTCAGGCAGATTTTTATATTTAGGGTATTACAAATGATAGAAATTTTAAATTGTTGGAGACAGTTAAAAGTTTTAATGAAGTTACTGCATTGTTTTATTCTAAAATATATGATAATAAGCATTTTCTTCCTTGTTTATCTTACTTTTTCCCATTTAAGAATAAATACTTAAATCCATCTATCCTGTTAACATTTACTGTTCAATTCCTTAACATTAATTCAGTATACACCTTTTAGTCATTAAGATTTCATCTTGATTTCCAGTTTTCCAATTTGCAAAGCATTTTGTAATAAAGTTTGAAAAGAAATTGCCTAACATTATTGTTTTATGATTTTATGCTCTATTTTTATTATCAAAATAAAACTATTCACTATTTACAAGGGTGTACTATACAACAGGGGAATATAGCCAATATTTTGTAATAACTATAAATGCATATAAAATCATATAATTTTTTAAATTAAAGCATTTACTAGCTTATGATATTTTATAAAACATATTAATCAGATCTATTGCTGAAATATATTAATAAATTTTTACATTAGTGTCAGCCTTATTTTGAATTTCTATATAAAAATCAGGATACGCTACTCAACGCACTCTTTTGACACACTGACCACTGAAGTAGGAAGACCACCAGGACTGGAGTTCCGGCTTTGCCTCTTAATAGCTTTCAGACTTGAACCTAGCCATTTACCAGCTCAGCTATGACATGCATCAATCGGAAATAGTATCTGTCATACCTTTCCTAGATTTTGTGTTTTGAAAATTAAATAAGTTTAAAATCTTTAAAAAATTGACAATTCCAAAGCATTATAGAAACTTAATTGGTATCACTGTTGAATCATTGGATTTGTTTCCTTACTCTTGAAGTAAAGAGTTCACTTTAATTACAGTGAGAAATAGAAATATCACTAAAAGGCTTAGTTTACTTTTGTGTCAGTTGAAAGCCTTGAAGATTACAAGTGCTAACATTCTGTGTAGATTATTTGCAATCTTGTTTTTATTATGTGTTCTTACTGAGTTTAAAAGTCATGATTAACTGTTTTAAGAGAAACAAAATCAAATTTCTAGTTTTACATACAATTTAGGACCTAAAATTTTGCATACTCTGATAACCATCTCTTCTCAATCCTAGCGGGAACTTGATCTCTTTATGCAGAGCCAATGAAATAGGGAGATAAGCCGGCCAACGGGACACAGATGTGTTTAAATTGGAATGAGGGAGGCCAGGTGGCTGATATGGTGGATCCATCTCTCTTCTCCAAGATATCAGGTATGATTGGTTCATTACAAACTCTTCAGAAAAAAATAATATAATCCTTGAAGAAATGTAACTGAATCCAAATGGATATGAGAAAATTTATCAGAGATCCAAAAGATAAGTTTAATATAAAGGAAGAATTTATTTGCATATATATTTTTAAAAATCCAAATATCAAAAATATACAAAACAATACATGAATTGATATGGACATCTATTTAAATTAAAAGATGTTACACTTTCTCCCTAAATATTATTGGACTAACAGACTCTATCACTTTAACAATAAATGCCTCCTGGAAAATGACTGGTCCTCCCAAATGTGGTTTGATTCTTTATCTGTTTATCTAAAATAACTTTAATGTTTCTCTTGACTTTTCCCCCTACAGTTTCTTGCCTATGGGTAATTCTCCTTCACTAAAGCAGCAAAACAATCATGATGTTCTTTATCTGTGGTGGAAAGAAATCAAATTAAGGGTCTGTGGTTTCTGGCATCATTAAGAATGTTAGACTTCCCATTTCAAAGGAAAAGGAAACTGCATTTTCCAAATACCCTTTCTCCATTTCCTGAGAATCTTATTTGGGTAATTCTAGTAATAAGACAATCATCACATGGGTGCTTTCAGCAAATAACAGAAGGATGGAAGAGAGGAACTGTGTTTTCACTAATGCGTAGGATGTGTACAGTACGAGGACCAAAATCTACCTGTACAGGACTTTCAGGGAAAACAGTTTTCAAGATATTTTAAAAGATGAGTCTTATTATCACACTCAAACTACCAACCTATTTGGCATTAGCTGGACTTGAAAGCAGAGTCCCCCTCCCCTCCCACACAGCTGCAGTCAATTCCTTTTATTTTCTTTAATATATTCATTTATTTATTTTTGAGTCTGCAGAGACTTCATTGCTGCCTGCAGGATTTCTCTAACTGCAGTGGTGAGCAGGGCCTACTCTTCCTCGTGGGGTGAGGCTTTCTCATTGTGGTGACATTTCTTCTTGGTCTTGTTGCACAGGTTCTAGGCACACAGGCTTCAGTAGTTGTGGAACTACTACTGAACTGAACCAGTGTCCTCTGCAGTAGCAGGTGGGTTCTTAACCATTGGACCACCAGGGAAGTCCCTATTCAATTCCTTTTAGATTCCTTTTCCCCAAAGATTCCAATGCCAATTCTCTTCTTTCCATCTCTAGTTTAGACCTCTACATGTCCAAGTTCAGGCTTCCCAGGTGGCTCAGTGGTAAAGAATCTGCCCTCCAATGCAGGAGACAAAGGAGACATGAGTTCCATTTCTGGGTCAGGAAGACCCCCTGGAGGAGGAAATGGCAACCCACTCTAGAACTTGCCTGAAGAATCCCATGGATAGAGGAACCTGGCGGACTACAGTCCTTGGGGTCACAAGGAGTTGGACCCAACTTAGCGACTAAACTCATGTCCAAGTTCAGCCTTTTCCCATTTCTGTCTTTGTTCATCTGTTTCCTCCATCTAGAATCCCTTTAGGTATAACAAGTGAATTCTTATCTAAGTTCCTTTTAGATGTATTTTAAAATTGTCCTGCCCTGATGCACCACTCACATACCACACACTATATTCCCCACCATCCACCCCCTCATTCACGCAGTAGATATGTTTTACTTGGCTAATGGCTTTTTTTGAGCATTGAACACAGTACATTTCTTACGTCACTTCTGTTAAATCATTTACCTGCCACTGGTAAGTCTTCACTTCTTACTCATGTTTTAGAGGCTTTATTAGTCTCATAGATTTATCATCATGTTACCATTCCCTTCAACCTGAATTGCAATTTCCATCATTTTTTTAACAAATATTTATTAAAAGTATACTAGCTGCAGAATCTTACATGATTATTGACTCACTTGGAAGAGACAGCCAATGAGGTGCTCTGTACAGAGGAGGTCTGTTAAATGCTGAAGTATTACTCAAGATGGAAGGATTATTTATGACATTTTCTTCAGTCCTCTCATGTTGTTACAGAATAACCTGTCAATATTTCTTATTGCTGTGGATGACTTGGCAACAAGGATAAAATTTAGGACAGTTGTTTTAATGGATCAATAGAGTTTGAGGAATGTGATGACCAAATTCTGAGTGTGTGGGGTCACAGAAAGCATATAGCATTAGGAGAAAGCCCCAGATAGTGGATTGTGTAGAAAAACAGTGAAGTGGCTAAGAAATGCTTCCCAAATGGGTTGGGAATGGAGGGGACCAGGCAGGAAAGAAGGTTCTACATATATTAATACATCTGTACTTATTCACATTTTAATTAGAATTAACTCTGGTCCTGAAGTGAAAGTGAAGTGTTAGTTGCTCAGTCATGCCCGAGTCTTTGTGACCCCATGGACTGCAGTCCACCAGGCTCCTCTCTCCATGGGATTTTCCAGCCAAAGATTCTGGAGTGGGTTGCTATTCCTTCTCCAGGGGATCTTCCCAACCCAGGGATCAAACCTGGATCTGCTGCACTGCAGACAGATTCTTTACCAATTGAGCTGTGAGGGAAGTCCAACTCTGGTCCTAGGGAAAGTATTTAAAAGGAGAGAAGGATGTTATCAATGATTGATGCTAGAGAGTATAGTATCACAGACACATGTACTTCTATGGGGTCCTAAAATGAGTGTGTAGAGTGGGACCAAAGAATCTACACTTTTAATAAGCAGCCCAAGTGACTGATGTTTGCACTTGAAGGGTCACCCTTTGGGATTCTGGTAGAGTCTAAAAGATTTCACTGTTAAAATGTGGCTAAGATGCCAGCATCTCCCAGTTAATTTACACACTGCACTGTCCATGAATCCGGTGTATGAGTAGGAGGAAAACATCTAGATGGCTTTGCACACATATTGCTCACTCTTCTTGAAGCCACCAGAAGTCCAATTTAAGAGAGCAAAGAGATTTACGGTTTTGACATATTCAAATCTTGAGACCCCACGTCTGCTCCATTTAGTACTACATGATTTCAACCAAACAGGATGCAGTTTTCCTTTCACATATTTTAAGTGGCTTAAAGTCTAACATCATGCACAGTTTTCACTAGTAAACACTCTATAGATGCCCCAGTGATAATTCATAAAACTTCTCACAAAAGCCAAACATGCAAGTATAAACATAATCCTTTAGCTTTTCAACTTTCAAACTACATCCAAAGAGCACAATTATGTCTCTGTGCGGTAATTTTCTCATGAAAAATGGTGAGTAAATGCTTCCCATAGATAATTTATTTTAGTGTTATTGATTTTTTTCCTCCTAAAAAGCTGTATTGAAACAACAGCCATTAAAGCTTGTAGAGCTTTACAACATCTGGTTATGATTGCAGACAACTGCTTCATTCCTTATTCTTGAGACTGCTTATAATACCACAGAGAACACCTTCATTAGCTGCCTACTACTCCCTTTTCAGATGGCACCTGGGAAATGGCATGCAAAAGAGATAAAGAAATATCTGAAGGCAAAGCAATGGTTATTGTCCATAAATTACTTATGTCATTTACCCACAGTCTGTTCCCTGGTGTTGTGTTAGAGAACATTTTGCTTCTATATTTGTTACTGGGAATAACTCTGCTCAATGTATTTAGTGAATTAAATACATTCATTTTAAATTAGAGGCATACTAGCACATAGTCTTCCACTTAAACAGTTCCACATAAGTAAAATTCATCAATAGTTATTAGCAAATTTTGTTAGCAGAAAGAAACAAAAATTGATTCTGGTCAATTGAAGCAGAAAGATTTCATCAAGATGGATTAACTTAGGAAGTTCCTCAGAAATCTAGAAAATGAAATGAAAACAAGTGGCAACAAGGAATATCAGGCAGGTGGCAAGACCACAGGAGTGGTTATGTGAAGATATTGCTTCCCCTGTTACCGGAACGGACATCCAACCTGGGAAATGGGTGTTGCTTCCGCACAGATGAATGCATCCTGCTGTCTCTGAATTTAGCATTACTCCCGCAAATGTAAAATGCGAGGGGTATCTTGATCTTGTTGACCAAACCTAGATCTCATTCATGAGAGAAGCTTGAATCCAAATTAACTGGGCTCTATGGAGCTTTGGTAGGATTAGGCTCTGCATCCCACCAAGACACACAGTAGAAACACAGGAAGGGGATTCAGATGCTGGGCAGTCAAAATATCCATGTGTGTGTCCACTCCACTTAGTGGGAAGACCCAACATGAAGTTTGAATTATGTTTTCTTCGATGCCTTTTGATTTAAAATGGTTAATTTTTAACATGGACCATATCACATCTGAAAGAGTAAAATGAATTACCAGGTCCATATCACAGTATTAGTTCACTTTGCTGGTGGCTTTTTTTTTTACCTGAACTATTTCCTTCTGCTTATGTAGATTTGACTCCTCACATATTTGTCCCTCCACTGTGCTCTATACATAATTCCATAAAGCACTGAAGCTACACTATTGTATTGTCTGTTTGCACATGTCTGCTACTATAATATGTTCACTGAAGAAAAGAACAAGGTTAAATTCACCTCTGAACTCCTGATACCTACCAGGAGAGTTTCTTCAGAGAATCAAATATCAATATACCAAAAGATTAAGTTTATAAACATACAAATAGGTAATTGAATAACATCAAATAAATAGAAAGTTTTGCATCTTTTTTTTTTCATCATTCTTCCATCCCATCTTTCAATGAACATTTAGTGTTTTCTGTAAACTAGGTGCTCTGTTAGGTATCAGGAGTTCAGAAGTGAATTTAACCTTGTTCTTATCTCCAATGAACATATTATAGTAGAAGACATGTGCAAAGAGACAACACAATAGAGTAGCTTGAGTGCTTTATGGAATTAGGCATAGAGCACAGTGGAGGGACAAATATGTGAGGAGTCAAATCTACATAAGCAGAAGGAAATAGTTCAAGTAAAAAAAATAAAAAGTAACAAGGACTTCCCCAGTGGTCCAGTGGTTAAGACTCCACCTTGCTATGCCAGAGACTCAGGTTCAGTCCCTCCTTGGTGGGGGAACTAAGATCCCATGGGAGAGAAATGATAAAGGGGAAAAAAAGGCAGGGTTTTATCACTAGCTGCACATAGGGAGTGAGTAGAGAAGCATGCTGGGCTGACAGCCAGACTTTGGTGGAGGTACAGGGTGTGAATGGAAAGAGTTAAATGATTTGGTGGAAAAAGAAAGGATGTTAAGTAAATTGGATATATATTGGAATGCAAGAGAGATAATTTAGTTAAGAGTACTACTAATGGCCATCTGTGTTAAATTTATCCATTCCCACTCATTTTTGTTCACTGATTGCTAAGATGTCAAGGTTCACTCTTGCCATCTCCTGCTTGACCATATCCAATTTAATCTTGATTCATGGACCTAATATTTCAGGTTCCTATGCAATATTGTTCTTCGCAGCATTGAAATTTATTTTCACCACCAGACACATCCCTCAACTGAGCATCATTTTTACTTTGGCCCAGTTGCTTCATTCTTTCTGGAGCTATTAGCAACTGCCCTCTGCTCTTCCCCAGGAGCATATAGCATAATAGTGATGCATGCATGCACAACTGGGGAAGAGCAGAGGGCACTTTGGAGAAGGCAATGGCACTCCACTTCAGTACTCTTGCCTGGAGAATCTCATGGGTGGAGGAGCCTGGTGGGCTGCAGTCCATGGGGTCGCTAAGAGTTGGATACGACTGAGCGACTTCACTTTCACTTTTCACTTTCATGCATTGGAGAAGGAAATGGCAACCCACTCCAGTGTTCTTGCCTGGAGAATCCCAGGGACAGTGGAGCCTGGTAGGCTGCCATCTATGGGGTCACACAGAGTCAGACACGACTGAAGTGACTTAGCAGCAGCAGCAGCAGAGAGTGCTTATTAATAGCTCCAGAAAGAATTAATCAAATGGGCCAAAGTGGAAATGATGCCCAGTTGTGGATGTGTCTGGTGGTGAAAGTAAAGTCAAACGCTGTAAAGATCAATACTGCATAGGAACCTGGAATGTTAGGTCCATGAATAAAAGTAAAATGGAAGTGGTCAAACAGGAGATGTCAAGTGTGAACATTGACATTTTAGGAATCAGTGAATTAAAATGAATGGGAATGGGCTAATTTAACTCAGATGACCAATATATCTACCACAGCGGGCAAGAATCCCCTAGAAGAAATGGAGTAGCCCTCATGGTCAACAAAACAGTCCAAAATCCAGTACTTTGGTGCAAGTCAAAAATGGCAGAATGATCTCCATTTGTGTCCAAGGCAAATGATTCAATGTCACAGTAATCCAAGTCTATGCCCCAACCACTGATGCTTAAGATACTGAAGTTGATCAGTTCTATGAAGGCCTACAAAACTTTCTAGAACTAACACCAGAAACAAGATGTCCTTTTCACAATAGGGGTTGAGATACAAAAGGAGGAAGTCAAGAGATACCCAGCATAACAGACAAGTTTGGCTTTGGAGTACAAAATGAAGCAGGGTAAAGTCTACAGTTTTGTCAAGAGAACATGCTGGTCATGTTCCAGCAACCCATGAGATAACTCTACACATGGACATCACCAGATGGTCAATATCAAAATGAGATTGATTATATTCTTTGCAGCCAAAGATGAAGAAACTCTATACAGTCAGTAAAAACAAGACCTGGAACTGACTGTGGCTCAGCTCATGAGCTCTTTATTGCAAAATTCAGGCTTAAATCAAAGAAAGTACAGGAAATCAGGTTCATCACAGCACTGTTTATAATAGACAGGACATGGAAGCAACCTAGATGTCCATCAGCAGATGAATGGATAAGAAAGTTGTGGTACATATACACAATGGAGTATTACTCAGCCATTAAAAAGAATACATTTGAATCAGTTCTAATGAGGTGGATGAAACTGGAGCCTATTATACAGAGTGACGTAAGCCAGAAAGAAAAATACCAATACAATATACTAACGCATATATATGGAATTTAGAAAGATGGTAACAATAACCCCGTGTGTGAGACAGCAAAAGAGACACAGATGTAAAGAACAGTCTTTTGGACTCAGAGGGAGAGGGAGAGGGTGGGATGATTTGGGAGAATGGCATTGAAACATGTATACTATCATCTAAGAAATGAATCACTAGTCTAGGTTCGATACAGGATACAGGATGCTTGGGGCTGGTCCACTGGGAAGACCCAGAGGGATGGTGTGGAGAGGGAGGTGGGAGAGGGGTTCAGGATTGGGAACATGTGTACACCTGTGGTGGATTCATGTTGATGTATGGCAAAACCAATACAATATTGTAAAGTAATTAGCCTCCAATTAAAATAAATAAATTTAAATTTAAAAAAATAAAGCAATTATCTTTCCAAAAAAACAGAAAGTACAGGAAATCACTAAGCCATTCAGGTATGAACTAAATCAAATCCCTTATGATTATACAGTGGAGGTGACAAATAGATTCAAGATTAAGTCTGATGAACAGAATACCTGAAGAACTATAGATGAAGGTTCATAACATTGTACAGGAGGTAGTGACCAAAATCAACTCAAAGAAAAAGAAGTGCAAGAAGGAAAAGTGGTTGTCTGAGGAAGCTTTACAAATAACTGAGGAAAGAAGAGAAGGAAAAAGCAAAGCAGAAGGGAAAGATATACCCAACTGAATGCAGAATTCCATAGAATAGCAAGGAGAGATAAGAAGAACTTCTTAAAGGATCAATGCAAAGAAAGAGAGAAAAACAGTAGGATGGGAAAGACTAGAGATCTCTTCAAGAAAGTTGGAGATATTAAGGGAACATATCATGTAAGGATAGACATGATAAAGGACAGGAACAGTAAGGACCTACCAGAAGCAAAAGAGATTAAGAAGAGGTGGTAAGAATAAACAGAAGAACTATACTAAAAGGGTCTTAATGACCCGGATAACCACAATTGTGTGGGCACTCTCCTAGAGCCAGACATTCTGGAGTGTGAAGTCAAGCGGACTGTAGGAAGCATTACTACAAGCAAAGTTAGTGAAGGTGGTAGAATCCCAGCTGAGCTATTTAAAATCCTAAGAGATAGATGATGCTGTTACGTGCTGCATTCAGTATGCCAGCAAACTTGGAAAATTCAGAATGGCCACAGGACTGGTAAAGGTCAGTTTTCATTGCAATTGCAAAGAAGAGCAATGCCAAAGAATGTTCAAACTATCATGCAATTCCACTCATTTCTCATGCAAGCAAGGTAATGCTCAAAATCCTTCAAATCAGGCTTCAGCACTATTTGACCTCAGAACTTTCAGCTGTACAAGCTGGGTTTTGAAAAGATAGAGGAACTAGAAATAAAATTGCCAACATTCAATGGATCAAAGAGAAAGCAAGGGAGTTCCAGAAAAACATCTACCTCTGTTTCACTTATTATGTTATAGCCTTTGCCTGTGTGGATCACAACAAACTGTAGAATATTCTTAAAAAGATGAGAGTACTATATCACCTTACATGTCCCTTAAGAAACCTGTATGTGGGTCAAGAAGCAACAGTTAGAACCAAATATGAAACAATGGACTGGGAAAGGAGTATGTCAAAGCTGTATATTGTCATTCTGCTCATTTAACTTATATGCAGACTACATCATGTGAAATGCCAGGCTAAAGTAATCACAAGGTGGAATCAAGATTGCTTGGAAAAATACCAACAACCTCAAATACACAGACGATACCACTTTAATGGCTGAAAGTGAAGAGGAACTAAGCTTTTTGAAGAGGGTAAAAGAGGAGATGGAAAAAACTAGCATGATACTCAACATTCAAAACACTAAGATCACAGCATCCAGTTCCATCACTTCATGGCAAATAGAAGGAAAAAAAGTGGAAGCAGTGACAGATTTCATTTTCTTGGGTTCCCAAATCACCAAGGATAGTGATTATAGCCATGAAATTAAAAGATGGCTGCTCCTTGGAAGGAAAGCTATGACAAATCTAGACAGCATATTAAAAATCAGAGACATCACTTTGCCAACAGAAGTCTGAAGAATGAAAGCTATGGCTTTTCCAGTACACCTATGAGAATTGGACAATAAAGAAGGTTGAGTGTCAAAGAATTGATGCTTTGTATATATAGTGCTAGAGAAGACTCTTGAGAGTCCCTTGGGTTTCAGCAAGTTCAACCCAGTTAATCCTAAAGGAAACCAACCTTGACTATTCATTGGAAGGACTGAAGCTCCAATACTTTGGCCACCTGATGCAAAGAGTCAACTCACTGGAAAATCTGATGCTGGGAAAGATTGAAGACAAAAGAAGGGAGCAGCAGAAGATGAGATAGTTATATAGCATCACTGACTAGGTGGACAAGAATTTCTGCAAACTCCAGGAGACAGTGGAAGACAGAGGAGCTTGGCATGCTGCAGTCAGTCCATGAGGTCCCAAAGAGTCAGACATGATTTAGTGGCTGAACAACAACAACTGCTTTTAATCACCAGGTTGGATTGTATGAGATCACTCTGGGAGAATATGAATATCCAAGAGAGCAGAACACAAAATATAGGGCATGGAAGCACACCAACATTTGAGGAATTGATAGAAAAAGAGGAACCTACAGTGGGAATAAAATAGGAATGATCCAAGAGGCTAGAGGAACCTGGGGAAAGTTGTAACATAGAACCATAGGATGGAGACAGATTGAAGAAAAATAGCATGACTGATATTCCATTAAATTATTTTCTTTTTCTGTAAGGGCCTCAATAGAAGGGAGAGTGATTATTTTTAAACCCCAAATGACCCAACATCTAATAAAATATCTGGCACATGATAGGTACTTAGAACCAGGGGCTTTCCTGGTGGCTCAGATGGTAAAGAATCTGCCTGCAATGCAGGAGACCTGGGATCAATCCCTGGGTCAGGAAGATCCCCTGGAGGAGGAAATGGCTACCCACACCAGTATCCTTGCCTGGAGAATTCTGTGGACAGAGGAGCCTGGTGGGCTACAGAACATGGGGTCACAGAGTTGGACACAACTGCATGACTAACACACACAGGTATTCAGAAGTGTTCTTTGGATTGAAGTATAAAACATGTTTTCATGCCAGAGAAGGATTTGAAGATAGCATTCAAATTTCCCCCCAAAGGGAAGTCTACACATTAGTGAGTTAACAGGAATACCCAGTGTTGAAACAGTTATGGTGGTGTGACATCTATATTTCTACCTTCCAATAAATGGGAGAACTACTGTCAGCTAAATACAATCAGGAAGTTATTCATCTGGCTTAGAAGAGTATCTCTTATGTATCAACTAGAAAAGCAAAGACAGTTATAAAATATAGTAGGGTGGAACAAAGACACAACTGGCCAAAGACGTCAAAGAAATCATATCAACCCTGATTCCAGTGAAACACATGGAGAGCAGTCATTTTCAGAGTAACAGGAACCAGTGGCAGGCATTTGTAGAGCATTTTACAAGAACCTGAAGCTTCCTTGGTATTGTGGTTGATGAAGGTGTAAAAGTGAACTTGGAGTATTTGTTGAAGTATCAGTTAAGAATACCAAGCAAGGGCTCTTGCATCACTGGACATCTCAGGATAAATTAATGTGGTTCAAATACAGCATGGAACACTCAGAGAGCATCTATATAATTTCAGACTCTTTGAAACCCCATGGACTGTAGCATGGATAGAGGACTGAGCTCCTTTATCCATGGGATTCCCAAACAAGAATATTGGAGTGGCTTGCCATTTCCTACTCTGGGGGATCTTCTTGACGCAGGGATCAAATCCACATTACTTGTGTCTCCATGGTAGACAGATTCATTATCACTGAGCTACCCGGGAAGCCCATAAGAAGAGAAGAAGCTTCTTTAGTAAAGAAGCAAACTGGTATGAAAAACTTACTGTGGAAAAGATACCATTTATAATAGTTATTTATGCTTGTGCAGGACTGGAAAAGGTCCGTTTTCATTCCAATCCCAAAGAAAGGCAGTGCCAAAGAATGCTCAAACTACCGCACAATTGCACTCATCTCACATGCTAGTAAAGTAATGCTCAAAATTCTCCAAGCCAGGGTTCAGCTTGGCATGAACTCCCTGATGTTCAAGCTGGTTTTAGAAAAGGCAGAGGAACCAGAGATCAAATTGCCAACATCTGCTGGATCACCAAAAAAAGCAAGAGAGTTCCATAAAAACATCTATTTCTGCTTTATTGACTATGCCAAAGCCTTTGACTGTGTGGATCACAATACACTGTGGAAAATTCTGAAAGAGATGGGAATACCAGACCACCTAACCTGCCTCTTGAGAAATCTGTATGCAGGTCAGGAAGCAACAGTTAGAACTGGACATGGAACAACAGACTGGTTCCAAATAGGAAAAGGAGTACATCAAGGCTGTATATTGTCACCCTGCTTATTTAACTTATATGCAGAGTACATCATGAGAAATGCTGGACTGGAAGAAACACAAGCTGGAATCAAGATTGCCAGGAGAAATATCAATAACCTCAGATATGCAGATGACACCACCCTTATGGCAGAAAGTGAAGAGGAACTAAAAAGCCTCTTTGATGAAAGTAAAAGAGGAGAGTGAAAAAGTTGGCTTAAAGCTCAACATTCAGAAAACGAAGATCATGGCATCCGGTCCCATCACTTCATGGGAAATAGATGGGCAAACAGTGGAAACAGTGTCAGACTTTATTTTTTTGGGCTCCAAAATTACTGCAGATGGTGACTGCAGCCATGAAATTAAAAGACGCTTACTCCTTGGAAGAAAAGTTATGGCCAACCTAGATAGTATATTCAAAAGCAGAGACATTACTTTGCCGACTAAAGTCCGTCTTGTCAAGGCTATGGTTTTTCCAGTAGTCATGTATGGATGTGAGAATTGGACTGTGAAGAAGGCTGAGCACTGAAGAATTGATGCTTTTGAACTGTGGAATTGGAGAAGACTCTTGAGAGTCCCTTGGACTGCAAGGAGATCCAACCAGTCCATTCTGAAGGAGATCAGCCCTGGGATTTCTTTGGAAGGAATGATGCTAAAGCTGAAACTCCAGTACTTTGGCCACCTCATGCAAAGAGTTGACTCATTGGAAAAGACTTTGATGCTGGGAGGGATTGGGGGCAGGAGAAGAAGGGGACAACCGAGGATGAGATGGCTGGATGGCATCACTGACTCGATGAACGCGAGTCTGAGTGAACTCCGCGAGTTGGTAATGGACAGGGAGGCCTGGCGTGTTGTGATTCATGGGATCGCAAAGAGTTGGACACGACTGAGCTACTGAACTGAAGTCTCTTCATTCCATAACACAAGTTCAGCTTGTTCAAGTATTTTTGTTATAGATTCCCTTCTGGTATATTAGACATAGACAGAGAGACGTGGCATAGAGATAGAGTCACAGGTTCAGATATATCTATTTACACATACAGTTTAACTGAAAATAAACTCAAAAAGTTTATTTCACATTATTAAAGTTTAAAAATAAAATGCAATGATTTCTGAGGTTTACTCTGAAGTACTAAGGGAAGGAAAAGAGGTGGTGCATTGATCAAACAAGACTAGATATGAGTTGGTCCTTTCTGAAGCCAGGCAATGGGTACATAGATGCTTGTTTTACTAAATTGTCTGTTTTTTCACTTGTTGAAATATTTTTCCACAACTTAGTTTTTAAACAGTGAAATTTCACACCTCAGAGTTCTATATGTTAAAATAGCATTTAATTCAAAGCTAAACTGCAGGGTAGAGATTATTAAGTCAGAGAATGTTCCAGAGGAGTGTCAAAAAGGGGCTTGGACCTGAGGTAGGACGTAGAAGGGTAGCTCTAGTTTGGAAAAGCAGAGGAGTTGTGAGGGCACTCACAATGGGAAAACAATGGGGGAAGGAAAGAGGGGTGTATCTTTGAAGAACAAAAGTACCAGTTTAAAAGAGAAATAGATGGATGACACAAATATTGAATTAGGCAGATAGCTCTGATTGTGAAAACTCTTTGAGTGCTAAAAGATTCAATTTCATACCTGCATAGTATAAAAAAATGAACCCAGTTTTTGATAGAGGAATAATATGAAGAAATTTACTGAGAGCGCACTTGAAGAAAAAATTAAATGATAAAGACTATCCGAAGGTTAGGCAAAGGGATATATGCAGCACCAAAGTAAAGAGAACATTAAAGTAAATCAATTTTTTATTTATAATAAGATAATTCTGGTAAGAACTGGGAGTTGATTTAAGGTTTTAAAAGATGATATGTTCAGACATTTTAAAAGATATATATAATTTCATTTTCCCAAACTGACGTTTTAGAAAGCCTGATTTTTTTCTTGATCCATTTTCCTCTAATATCTATTACCAATATTCTGAATACATTCTATATGTAGGCAAGTATTCTGAATTAAACAGAAGAATGCAAGGATAGGGCTACTCTATTAAAAGTCAGACTTTTCCTGTGTAGAGTGGAAAAAAATGTAAATTTACATTATAACACACCTACACAATATAAGTCAATATTCATAAAACCCTATTTTTTACTCTTAATATAAAAAGGTTAAGTACATCTCAATTGTTCACTTAATGCAGCTGTGCCTCTAAGTTTATTAAGATTGGGTGTAAAGACTAGTATTAAAATACTGAAGAGAATTTAATTCAGTATTTATGGAACTGAGTATATTTTATTCTAATAGGGAGCAACTTAATGCAATTCAGAGTCTGCACAAACACAATCCTACGCAGAGGATAAAGTATAAGAGTGACAAGATGCCAACACATTATGACAGCTACTATGCCGCCTGACCTGGAATATTTATGCATTTTCTAAAACTGCATAAAAAGCAAATTGTATCAGTGTTTCCAGAACATCAACCTTACATTTTTAGTTTTTAATCACCCATAATCCCATGAGCTCTGGTGAAACATTAAACTGAAATTCATTAGTTAACATTTTAAAAGTGCATGATTTTAAGATGCTCCCCAGGTGTACTGAATTCAGCAATTTTGCTTCCTATGCCAAGTAGCAGACAAATCTCTAGCCCTGAAAACAGCCAACAGAACTATTATTATCAACAATTAAATCCACCCACAAATCGAACCAGCGCCAACCAACCGCTCTGAAATACTGACAGTATTGTGTGGCTTTCCAGCTGTGGGGACGTGGAAAGCAGCTGTGATTCCCCTCACTAAATGCAGATGGTGAGACATTAGACTGATTTTGTTGGTGCTCAGGAGGATGGATACTGATGGGAAAACCACTAAGAACTTCCACAGAGGTACCCAATGACGCAGCAGTCAGTTCCAGATATCGGTTACAAACTGATCTTTTCATCTGCTGCCTGCTTCTCTTCCTCCATTTTCTTTCTCAGATCACTGCCTGATCACTGCAGTGATCTCAGATCACTGCACTTCCTCCATTTTCTTTCTCAGATCATCTACCTGATGGTCCAAGCTCCAAATTGGCTTTTTTTTGTACATTCGCCAACCACTGAGGTCAGGAAATCTCAATTTCATCTTCTTTTCCTCTGGCCTCACTGCCACACTTCAGGTCCTTTTATTTCCCTCTGGACAATTTCTAGAGGTCTTAATTGGGTTTGCCTTTGGCCATAATTTATTGCTAACATAGTAGTCTATCTTTAATAAATGATTAGATGACATATTAGAGACTTGCTGCTAGAAGATTTAGAAACTATTAATTTAGAAACTAGAAATAAAATTAGTGATCATTTCCATGGGGTGCTTAAACACACATTTAATATTCAAAGGGATGACAGATTAAATTCTTTAATTAGAGATTTCACATTTTCTAAGAAATGATACATTTTCTTCAGAAAAAAAGCTACTGAGATCCATAAGTAGTATTAGCTAAAGCAGGATTTAGAGATCCTATTCTCCTGTTGTTTAGAAGTTATTGAAGAATGTGTTTCCCTGATTCTTCTCCCTGTATGTCGCAAATGTTGTAAATCTGTGTTCTTAAAAGACTTCTTTTGTAGAAAATTAATATGTTATCTTTGATTTTAAATTTCAAGATTGATATGGGCAGTGTCATATCACATTTTCCTTTTCTGCTACTGAACTCAGTGTTTTGAGGAATTTAGTCAGATCTAGTATGAGCGACAGCTCTGAAAGGGGCTATATTGATTACACTGCCCCTCTCCACCAGCCTTGTCAGAGGGCCATCCCACTGCTACGTGACAAACTGTCACCTTGGAGACACAGCAAGAGCAGCTTCCTCCAGTGCCCTTTTCTTTATTTCCTCACTTTGAAAGCCACTTACACTTGAATGTATTATTTAACGTGGTGAAAAATGCATTACGCTCACAGACCTTCAGAGCTCAAACAGGTTTAAAAAGCTTTTGAGACCTTTCTGAAACTAAAATAACCCTGCCCTTGGAAGAATGATGCACAGTGTTCATATCAGGATTATCAGCAGTGGGCCTGGATGAGTAAAAACAATTAAATGAACAGTTTTATGAAGTTTGTTGCTGTGATGCCTCCACCCCACTGCTCACCCAAGAAGCTTAAAAGGGCTTCATATGTCATAAACCAATTATCTTCCCATCATGCTTGAAAGAAGTACAAAATTGGTCTAGTTATAGTCTCAAAGGTAGTGTTAAATCCTAGACACACAGTAACTATGGCAAAGAGAAGTGAAATAACTTGATCCGGCTTAAAGAGCAAAGACTAAAATAGGGTTAACCAGATGTCCGATTTTGTGACCTTGCTGATTGAATCAGAGATTGCCAATTCAGTTAGATCTTTTAAACAAGACCTAAAGAGTTTACATATTATTTTTCACCACATCTTTTGAGATATAGACTTGAAACACAGATGGGAAGAAAGAAAATGATGTGGAGTCTCTGTACTATGCTAGCTTAGCTAAGCTTGAAATATGTTTCCTAGAATTCTCTTCTCTGTATGATTCTGGTTGAGGGCTAGTCATATGGGACATTTGTGAAGGGACTGGACTCTGGAAGTGAATCAAGAGGCTGGTTTAGCTTGGCAGGTCAGATGCTAGTGCAGCTCACTATGTTGTTGTGAATATGCTGATTCACCATGTTGGCTTTTGTCTAATCTCCTTGTGTTTCTCCCACACCTGGGTCAGGTGCATTTTTAGGATTCTAAAGAGTGCCAATCTCTCCTACCAGTCAACTGCCTCATCTAAATTAAAGGATTGGCAGTAGTGACAGATTAACTCAATTTTCAGCTTACCCTTGGGGTTCCAATATATCCTCCTGGATTATAGATTGTCCTTGCTCTTGTCTACTTCCCATCCCTCTCTCCTTTCCAACTCCCTGCTCACTTCAGGTCCAGCACCAAATGCAAAGCAACAGCCATACATAAATTGTTTAACCAACTCCCACACTAGCACAATGTCAAGCACCCCTAATAAATCCCTATTTCTGTCTCATTTCTGCTCTGATAAAATCCTGAATGACAGAGAAAGTATGCCAGGCCCTCTAATAGATGCATTGCTATACATTGTCCAATTAAAACCTCACAAAACTTCATTGTTAAGTAAATTAGGAAAAACTACATAAAATTACTAAAGTCACACAAGAAAGTCCATGGCACCAAATGCAGGCTTTATACTATTTTCTCTGTGTCACAGAACTTGATGAAGTTTCCTTCTTCCCAGCCAAAGCACATTAAGAGCCAATTTAGAGGAGAGTAAGGAATTCAGAGCAAAGAGTTAGACTAGAATGATAGGGTCAGAAGGAAATAAGTTGACTATAATAGGGTAGAGCTGATAAGCAGGTGGCCAGGGTAAAATTTAGGGTCAGGAAATAAGTACCCAGTTGCTGGGTCCCAAATTCTCAGTAAGATTTTCTAGGGAGACAAACCCTAATAACATGGAGGAACAGTCAAGATCAGTGCAAGTGATAAGCCAGAAGAGAACCAGAAGATGCCAAGTCCAGAAGGCAATCAAATACACAAGATTTTAGAATTTTGGAAACCAGGTGATCAAACATTTTATAAACACCTAAATTTATGTAAGGTAAATTTGGGTGCCATGGAATTCAAAGAACAGAGCAAAACAAACAAAAATATAAACCGATAATTGAGAACCAGATCTTAGGGATTGAAGGAGAAGGAAGAGCTCCAGGAGGACAAATTCAGAGAATGACGTTTTCTGCCTGGGAATCTGGGATTTTTGTTGAGTCAAGAACCCTTCCCAATGGAGTTTAGTCTAAGCCCATGTCTGGTCTCAAAATGTAGATGCAAGGAACAAGATGAAGATCCAGTTAGTCATGAGGACTCAAGCTTACAGCCAGATTGGAGGCAAATCAGAATGATTCAAGTGTTGAACCACAAAGCTTTTCCTTGAGATTCTGTCACTCTTGCTGGATTTCAGGGCTGGTCTCATCAATGCTTTACACCAAGGCCAAGTGACTCCTGCAGCTAGGGAGAGCCAGAGAACCAAAAGGGATCACAAACTGTGAGGCTTGAAAAACAAACTGTATATGAGTAGGTATATTAACTATACGTAAATCCTGAAACTCAAACTGGGTGATTATTAGGTAACCTACTTGTGATATGTGTGTGTGTGTGTGTGTGTGTGTGTGTGTGTGAAAGTTGCTCAGTCATGTCTGACTCTTTGTAACCCCATGGACTATACAGTCCAGAGAATTCAGCAGGCCAGAATACTGGAATGTTTCCCTATCCTTTCTCCAGAGGATCTTCCCAAGCCAAGAATTGAACAGGGGTCTCCTATATTACAGGCAGATTCTTTACCAGCTGAGCTACCAGGGAAGTTTGTGTTATTTTATATATATATATATTTCCATATATATTTTTTCCATATATATAATATTTGTATGTTTAATATGTGAGGTACTTATCAGATCATATATACCTAATATATGTAAATAAGATATGCTGACCCCACTTTCATGACCATCATATTTAGTATAGTTGAATAATATATATGCATATATGACCTGGTTTAATAATTAATTGAATTCAAAGAGCTATTGATTTTTCCTAAACTACTTACACTGGGGTAAAATAATTTTACAGATATTATTTCACAAGTATTATTTTTTCTTCTATAGTTATAGAGACCCATTATCACACATTAAGTTGTGCTCTTTCAGTTTCTTAAACTTTTTTTGCCAAAAACATGCAGATAAACAATTTTATTGAATAAATTTAACTTTGGGGTCCTAACATTTCCAGAATTTCACAAAATAGAATTTCAATGTTAATGAATTCACAGATATATACTGCCACAACCCCCTACCCACCCCCTTACAAGAGACATTTGAAATAAGTACAAGAAGGTATTCACACAATTACTTGCTATTTATTGCCACAAAGGAAATGCTTGAAAAGCATACATTTATGGCAGTTTTCTGGCTTTTTGGACTATTAGATTCTTTGCTTAACAATAATAATTTTTCTAAGTACAGATCTCTAAGACTCAGCAAATAAAAACTCCCACTGTCAAGACATGATAAAGTTTGCAGAAGGAATCTACTTCAGCAGTATTGGCTTTGGTCCCATTTTGGTAATGATTCATTTAAATTATCCTCTGTCTCGTTGAATTATTATACTTACTTTTATTTGCTCACTATGTCCTAACCAGCAAGAAAGCTATTAACAAGATATTCATGCATGTTCCTTTCTTTAGATATTCTATTTTCTGTTCCCCTTCACTGGAGATAACAGCATTAAAATGAATATTAGATCATTATACTTTCATCTATGTGTAATTTTAATGCATTTAATCTGGACTAGGAAAGCCTGTCTGCTAATGGAGCTATGAGCAAAGAGAAATTTCTAGGTTTCTCAGTTCGGAAGCTTGGTATGCAGTAGAGAATTGGGCCAAACTGATCTCTAAAGGAAATGTGGGCATAAATCACATCATGGCCAGTATTATCTGTTACCCTCAGGCTGGCTGTTAGATCAGACAGAACTATAGTTCTCACAGGAAGTTTTAGAAAGAGACGATTATAGTAAAAGTTCCAATCCTGTGAAGACCATTTATATTGCCATTTGAAAGAACTGTGTGTGGACGAGGGGGAAGAATAACAGGCTGCTCCACAGCAGAAAGTACTCACTTGAACTAAAGTACTCTCAATTATGTGGAAGGGCACAGGAGATGCTAATTTGAGCTACTGGGAATTTTATTCAAGCTGAGTGGTACCAAGGCTAGTGTTGGGAATGGTCTGTCCTGGTGTAGAGGAAAAGGGGATGTTTTGAGTCTACAGAACTGAAAAATAATAAAACAACTGAAAGTGGGTGTATATTTCATTAGCACCATTAGTTGGCAATTCTTCACATTAGTGATAAACATCTCTCTCAAAAACTATTTCGCTCATTTAAGTTCTAAACAAATCCTTCATTCATTGCTTCTTTTAGTTTTTACATATATATGTAATTTGTTTTTATTTGCATTTGCACTTTAGAGCACTGAAACAAAGTGTGAAGTGATAATATAATAATAATATAATACTTCTCTGTGTTGGATGCTAGTTTTAGTTCATAGGTAAAACATTCGCTGAATTTGAATAATTTCTTTAGTTTTTAATCTTTCAGTTTTATTTTTATTATAAAACTAAAGAATCTAAAAATAATAACTTTGATTACTGCATTATTACCATAAATTTTTTTGTCCTACAGAAGAAGAAGGGCTTAAGAAAAATGACATGCTCCAGAGACCATATATTCTAGACCACTCTAAAACAAGCCAGGTTCTGAGACTATGGTTTGCCCAGTATGTCAGGCACTCACTTCAGAGAAATAAAACAACCAGCTTGGAAGGACCCTCAGAAACATAGATGTGATCAGTTCCATGATATGCCATGAGTAATTTACCATTTTTAGTAGTTAGCCTATTCCAAATGCTCAATAATTTGATTTTTTGTTTAGGGAAGATCCAAAATTTCTCAAAATAACAATCCTCATTCAATATATTTCAGTATAGGGAATAAACCAGAACTATACCACCCCTATAAGTCTTGGCTAGCTTTCTTAATTAAAGGTAGTTTGCACAGCTACTTTGTGAAGACCATCCAGTGTGGTTTAAAGATATCCTGAATCTAAGAGGAAGAGGTGCAGAGCTGCCTGCTTGCCCAAACTCTTACTTGAATGTTGATTGTGGGATATCAAGGGATACAAATGATTCATGCCATCTGTGATTTTTACCACCATCCTGTTCAACATCAATTCAGTGTGATGTATTTCCATGTTTTCTGGACTCAGAATATGTACTTAATAAATAATAAGAACTATTCTTTAAAAAGAGCTATTTTCTTTTACTAAAAATTAATTATCAGCCTTGAATGAGGATATAATAATGTTGGGCATGCCTGCTACACAAAGGATATATAAATGGAGCAAATGCAAGATTCAGGAGTATTTTTGCTTGGTTTTGTAGTTGATTTATTTAATGATGGGGAATAATTAAATAGCAAATAGAGTCACTGTTGATTGCCTCATAGACAAGCATGGCTACTAGCATAATCCAAAAACATTTCATTTTATATTTTTATACTTGCATTTTATATAGGAGTATGTGATACCCTATGGGAAACAGTTAAAAAGGAAGTCATGGTCATAGTTGAGTAGAGTAAGACTTCTACTATTTATTTGCCCCTTCTTTTATATTCTATGCTTTTTAGACTCCATGCTTTTATACATGAATAGAGAAAGTAGAGATGACTAAAAACTTCTTAAAAAGATCTTTCCTCATGTGCCATACAAAGTTCAGGCAGGGTCTCAAGTCTTTATTATTGATAGTGTTTGTAGTGATTGCCATCCTTAACCCTCATTTTCTTACTAATCAAAAAGCTAATGGGAGGTAAAGCAGTACATCACCAAAGGTGAAACAGCATAGTTTTGGTGGATAATATACTATAGAGATCATATTTACAGATGTTATAAACACATTGAGGAGAATGACACTTTCTATCCACAGTATAGCACATTTATTAATAGTTGCTATATTTAGAGTAAGGTTTCGCTCTTGGTGACAAGAGAGTTTCACATATTAATCTGACTTTAGACCAAATTTGGATAAATAATTCAACAGGAACTTTGTTCAGCTTTCAACCTTGTCATATTTAACCATCATATGAGTGAATATTATGGGAGAAATTTTGAGGTTATTTAATTTTTTCCCTTGGAAAAGTTTTTCTTTAGAAATGTATTTCTCTCATTCCTTCCCATCTCTTGCTGCTGCTGCTGCTGCTGCTGCTAAGTTGCTTCAGTCGTGTCCGACTCTGTGTGACCCCATAGACGGCAGCCCACCAGGCTCCGCCGTCCCTGGAATTCTCCAGGCAAGAACACTGGAATGGGTTGCCATTTCCTTCTCCAATGCAGGAAAGTGAAAAGTGAAAGTGAAGTCGCTCAGTCATGTCTGACTCTTAGCGACCCCATGGACTACAGCCTGCCAGGCTCCTCTGTCCATGGGATCTTTCAGGCAACAGTACTGGAGTGGGTAACCATTGCCTTCTCCATCCCATCTCTTGAGATTACACCAACTCAGGAGAAGATTCAGCCTATTTGTGGTTGTCTTACAGTCGCTCAATAATGTCTGACTATTTGTGACCCCATGGACGGCAGCATGCCAGGCTTCCCTGTCCACCACCATCTCACAGAGCTTGCTCAAACTCATGTCCATTGAGTTGGTGATGCTATCCATTGAGTCAGTGATGGCATCTTATCCCCTGTGGTCCCTTTCTCCTCCTGCCCTCAATCTTTCCCAGAATCAGGGTCTTTTCCAGTGAGTCAGGAAGCCAAAGCTTCAGGACCAGTACTTCCAATGAATATTCAGGGTTGATTTCCTTTATTGACTGGCTTGATCTCCTTGTAGTCCAAGGAGCTCTCAAGAGTCTACTCCAACACCACAGTTCAAAAGCATCAATCTTCAGTGCTCAGCCTTCTTTATGGTACAACTCTCACATCCATACATACTACTGGTAAAACCATATCTTTGACTATATGGACATTTGTCAACAAAGGGATGTCTCTGCCTTTCAATACACTGCCCAGGCTTATCATAGCTTTTCTTCCAAGGAGCAAATATCTTTTAATTTCACAGCTGCAATCACCATCAGTAGTGATTTTGGAGCCTAAGAAAATAAAATCTGTCACTGTTTCCATTGTTTCCTCATCTATTTGCCATGAACTGATGGGACTGGATGCCATTATCTTTGTTTTCTGAATGTTGAGTTTTAAACCAACTTTTTTATTCTCTTCTTTCACCTTCATTAAGAGGCTCTTTAGTTCCTCTTCATTTTCTGCCATAATGGTGGTGTGACCTGCATATCTGAGGTTATTAATATTTCTCCCAGTCCAGGTTCAATGCATGATACAGGTGCTTGGGGCTGGTGCACTGGGATGACCCAGAGAGATGGGGTGGGGAGGGAAGTGGGAGGGGGGTTCAGGATGGGGAACACATGTACACCTGTGGCAGATTCATGTCAATGTATGACAAAACCAATACAATATTGTAAAGTAATTAGCCTCCAATAAATAAATAAATAAAGTGAAAATAAAAATAAATAAATAAAATAAAAGGAGGAAGTTAAGTATTATCTTCCTCTTCCTTGAAGCAAAAGGTTATTGAAGCAGTACCCAAAGGACATACTTGTTTTAGAAATTAGGAATGTAAAAAATATATATTTCTCCCAGCAATCTTGATTCTATCTGGTGCTTCATCCAACCTGGTGTTTCACATGTTGTATTCTGCATATAAGTTAAATAAGCAGGGTGACAATATACAGCCTTGATGTACTACTTTCCCAATCTGGAACCAGTCCATTATTCCATGTTTGGTTCTAACTGTTGCTTCCTGACCTGCATACAGGTTTTGCAGGAGGCAGATAAGCTGATCTGGTATTCCCATCTCTTTACGAATTTTCCATAGTTTTTTTGTGACCACATAGTCAAAGGCTTTAGTGTAGTCAATGAAGCAGAAGTGAATGTTTTTCTGGAATTCTCTTGCTTTCTCTATGATCTAGTGGATGTTGCCAATTTGATTTCTGGTTCCTCTGCCTTTTCTAAATTCAGTTTGAATATCTGGGAGTTCTTGGTTCACATACTGTTGAATCCTAGCATGGAGAATCTTGAGCATTACTTTGCTATCATGTGAAATGAGTGCAACTGTGCGATAGTTTGAACATTTTTTGGCACTGCTCTTCTTTGGAATAGGAATGAAAACTGACCTTTTCCAGTCCTGTGGCCACTGTTAAGTTTTCCAAATTTGCTGGCATATTGAGCACAGCACTTTCACAGCATTCTTTTAGGATTTAAAATAGCTCAGCTGAAATTCCACACCTCCACTAGCTTTGCTTGTTGTGATGGTTCCTAAGGCCCACTTGACTTCACACTTCAAGATGTCTGGCCCTAGGTGAGTGAGCACACCATCATGGTTATCTGGGTCATGAAGATCTCTTTTTTGTACAGTTCTTCTCTGCATTCTTGTCACCTCTTCTTCATCTGTTTTTCTTGTTAGGTTCCATACTGTTTCTGTCCTTTGTTGTGCCCATCTTTGCATGAACTGTTTCCTTGGTATCTCTGGTTTTCTTGAATAGATCTCTAGTCTTTCCCATTCTATTGTTTTCCTCTATTTCTTTGCATTGTTCACTTAGGAAGGCTTTCTTACCTCTCCATGCTATTCTCTGGAAGTCTGGATTCAGATGGATGTATCTTTCCTTTTCTGGTTTGCCTTTCACTCATCGTCTTTCTTAGCTCTTTGTAAGGCCTCCTTGGATAACCATTTTGCCTTTTTGCATTTCTTTTTCTTGGGGATGGTTTTGATCACCATCTCCTCTACAGTGTTATGAACCTCTTACTGCCTCTTCTTGTCTTTGACCTCAGATACTTTCTGCCTACTTCTTTATATACATAAAATATGTTCCTTGCTTTCAAGGCCCTCTTGTATTTCACAGCTGCCTCCAATATTCTTAACTCCATTGTCTCCTTCTTGAAGACTCATTATTTCAAGGTAGTATATACTAAACTATTATTAGATTTTAATAATAACTTGCCTAGATTTGGTACAAAAATCACTAATATAACTAATATCCAAAGATACTTCATATCTACTGAAGCAGAGAAAAAAATGTGCTAAAATAGCATCGAATACTTTGGCCACCTGATTCAAACAGCTGACTCATTGGAAAAGATCTCGATTCTGGGGAATATTGAGGGCAGAAGGAAAAGGGGACAACAGAGGACATGATGGTTGGATGGCATCACTAACTCAATGGACAGGAGTTTGAACAACTCCAGGAGATGGTGAAGGAAGGGAAGCCTGGCATGCTATCATCCTTGGGTCTCAGAGTCCAACATAACTGAGCAACTGAACAACAATATTCTAAATAGAAGCTTTCTTTAAAGTAAGCCCAGAGTATTCTTGCCACCTTATTATAATTTGAATATTTATTAATATCCTCTTCAAAGATACAATAATTAATATTAGAGTTGTGAAAGTCTCTAAAGTTAGCTCAAATTATGACTCTGTGAGCTCAAATTATGTATGACTTTGTTCTGATGTTAGCAACATAATCTTGGACCCATGACATAACATCTCTATGCCTCAGATTTTTTCACCCATAAAAGTAGAATAGGGTTTTTGTAAGTATTAAATGAGTTAATATTTGTAAAGCTCTTAGGCTAGCATTGGACATAGGTATATATATTGCTTTGGTACATTGTAATTCTTATTCTCATAGAGACACCAGGTAAATATATAGTAAAGAAGGGACTGCTTATTTCAGTGAAGATCAGGGATGTTATCACAGAAGAGTGGACTCACACCAGTTGAAAGGAAAGATCATTAATGCTAATAAGTTCATTTTTATTGTAATACTTCATATAAGAAAAAAAATGGGAGCCTGAATCGGAGCAACAGCCATGGATAAGTTAAGGACACCTTTGAGATGGTGAACAAAGAATCTACACAATGTGGCAAGTGGCTAGTTAAGTGATGCGAGGGAACAAGCAGGACTAGAGGTAACAAGATATTGGCCTCAGCATCTAGTAGAAAGAGTACCTCTTAAGAGCACACAGCACAGAGCACTGGGAGGTTTTGCACAAGGTAGTGGTATAGTGGGACATTTGAGAACAGATAGCAGGCCCACTGCAGGAGCCTGGAGGCAAGAATATGTGATTGATGGGAATGTGCCAAGATCAAAGCAGGGATGAAAGCGGGGGACCAGGTCCAAGAGTTAGGGTTAAGGAATGAGAACACTGAAACAGTGAGTGACCTAGTCTAGGAGCATGAATTAAGACACAAGGTCAGAGAAGAATCTAAGGTAACCATCTGTATCCCAGGGTATTAGATTAGAGCATCCCAAATCTCTCTTACCAAAAGCCAAGATTCATCCTAGACACCAGGAAGTCATTATCATACTGTAGGAGTTCAACTAAAGAAGAATCAAGAGTCCAGAAAATCGGAGAAGTTTGCCTCCCTAAAATTCTGGAAAGGAATTTCTACATATTTGGATGATCCAATATAGGGGTTTCCAAGTAAAAATGGAGACCAAGAAACAATTATAAATATCAATCTTTTAAAGCGACTACTTGGAAGTCTGTAAAGGTTATCAATGAAGGAAGTATAAGAAAGGGGTCAGAAAATATTCAGATGTCTCTATAATGAGGTACTGAGATCTGGTAAATTGAATTCAGGTCTTTCAGGTTAAGAATAGATGTAGCAACTAATGTACATTGTGAAAACATAGCAACAAACAAATATCTGTGGAAAACTACAGCCTGCTCAAAATAAGCAGAGTTTTTGCTTTGTTTGCTTTAATTTGGTTCAACTTACTTTTCACAAGAGATGTGAAAGATGTTCTTTGTTAAGAATGCACATACATCTGTGTAGTGTCAACAATTTATCTATAGAAATTAAGCCTTTGGCTAATTACTGGAAATTATAGGAAAGAGAGGATATGAAGAGGAAAAAGAGCTCCCGGAAGAACCAAAAGACATATTTTGCTTAAGAGTTGTTCTAGGCTTGGGTCTGGTCATGAGACTATGGAAGCAGTCAACCGGAGCAGACAGGAGTTTAAGATATGACCTTATTTTTGGCCTCAGGTAAGCCTGTAGGAATTGTGATGGTAAGTGGATTGTGTTATCAATAAGACTGCATCTCCAGATTTCCTAATGGCCCTGCTGCTCAATAAGGTGTAAGGAAGATTTAGCAACAGACTGTTTTGGTTACAACCTGGCTTCTGCATGAATATTGAGAATACAGTTTCTGAATAACAAATATCAGTAATCCTAAACCACAAGAGTGTGCATGCAATTTATCTGATGCAAAATTATAGTGGACAATAGTTTCAACCACAAATCAAAGATCGATGCAGATTGGAATAGTGTGGTGAGGCCCACCACTTGGTATCGATCATCTAAGCCACAGTCTAACACACAGATGATAATTACCACCAGTCATACCTACAAAGATAGGATCACAACACTTCTTCCTGTGCATGTCAACATGCACCAAGCCATTGTCACTTAGGTAATTCCATGTTTGCAGCTCTGCAGTTCTGCCCTAAACCCTTTGTAGGTAACTGATAATAACTGTAAAGTCACATTTTAAAAGAAGATCTGGTATATTATCTACTTATCAATGCTTTTAAGAGTGAATTGCAATCATATTAGTTATTTGAAAATTAAAAACGTCACTTTTAAACTATTCTATAATTCTAATAGGACATTTCTCAAATGAATCACAATGTGTGTCTGTCTGTAGTATTCTTAATTTTTTTGAAATAAGCAAATACGAAGCATCACTGAAACAATTAAACCCTTTTTAAACTATATGAACATCCTACCAAAAATACCAAAGAACATAAATTAGGCTTTAAAAAATACCTGCATATTTCTCTACTGTTTAAGAAAGTGTGTTTAAATTACCCAGATTCCAACTGTCTCATGTACACAATGAAACATAAATCCTCTTTCCCACTATACTTTGCCTAAGCAGACAGAAGGACCAGCCAACATTTATTGGTTGATGAATGATAAGTTCTGACAAAATGTGGTCCACTGGAGAAGGGAATGGCAAACCACTTCAGTATTCTTGCCTTGAGAACCCCATGAACTGTATGAAAAGGCAAAAAGATAGGGAACTGAAAGACAAACTCCCCAGGTTGGTAGGTGGCCAATATGCTACTGGAGATCAGTGGAGAAATAACTCCAGAAAGATTGAACAGATGGAGCCAAAGGGAAAAACAACATCCAGTTGTGAATATGACTGGTAAATGGAAGTAAAGCCTGATGCTGTAAAGAGCAATATTGCATAGGAACCTGGAATGTTAGGTCCATGAATCAAGGCAAATTGGAAGTAGTCAAAAAGGAGATGGCAAGAGTCAAGCTAAAATGGACTGGAATGAGTGAATTTAACTCAGATGACCATTATATCTACTACTGTGGGCAAGAATCTCTCAGAAAAAAATGGATTAGCCATCATAGTTAATAGAAAGTCTGAAATGTAGTACTTGGATGTAATCTCAAAAACAACAGAACGATCTCTGTTCATTTCAAAGGCAAACCATTCAATATCACAGTAATCCAAGTCTATGCTCTGACCAGTAACACTGAAGAAGCTGAAGTTGAATAGTTCCATGAAGACCTAAAAGACCTTCTAGAACTAACACCCACAAAAGATGTCCTCTTCATTATAGGGGACTGGAATTCAAAAGTAAGAAGTCAATAAACACCTGGAGTAATAGGCAAATATGGCCTTGGAGTACAGAATGAAGCCAGTCAAAGGCTAATACAGTTTTGCCAAGAGAATGCACTGGTTATAGCAAACACCCTCTTCCAACAACACAAGAGAAGACTCTACACATGGACTCAACAGATGGTCGATACCAAAATCAGATTGATTATATTCTAGGCAGCCAAAGATGGAGAAGCTCTATACAGTCAGCAATTAAAAAAAAAAAAAAAAAAGACCAGGAGCAGACTGTGGCTCAGATCATGAACTCTTTATTGCCAAATTCAGACTTAAATTGAAGAAAGTAGGGAAAACCACTATATTATTCAGGTATGACCTAAATCAAATCTCTTACAATAGTGTCAAATAGATTCAAGAGATTAGATCTGATAGAGTGCCTGAAGAACTATGGATGGAGGCTCCTGACTTTGTAGGAGGGAGAGCACTCCCAAGAAAAACAAATGCAAAAAGTCTAAGTGGTTGCTGAGAAGGCCTTACAAAGCTGTGAAAAGAAAGAAGGAAAAGATATACCCATGTGAATGCAAAGTTCCAAAGAATAGCAAGGAGAGATAAGAAAGACTTCCTCAGTGGTCAATGCAAAGTAATAGAAGAAAACAATAGAATGGGAAAGATTAGAGATCTTTTCAAGAAAATTAGAGATAGCAAGGTAACATTTCATGCAAAGATGGGCTCAATAAAGGACAGAAATGGTAGGGACCTAAGAAGCAGAAGATATTAAGAACAGGGGCAAGAATACAAAAGATCTATACAAAAAAGATCTTCACAATCCAGATAATCACAATTGTATGATCACTCACCCAGAGCCAGACATCCTGGAATGCAAAGTCAAATGGGCCTTAGGAAACATCACTATGAGCAAAGCTACTGGAGGTGAAGGAATTCCAGTTGAGCTATTTCAGATCCTTTAGGATGATGCTGTTTAAGTGCTGTACTCAATATGCCAGCAAATTTGGAAAACTCAACAGTGGCCACAGGACTGGAAAAGGTCAGTTTTCATTCCAATCTCAAAGAAGGCAATGCCAAAGAATACTCAAACTACCACACAGTTGCACTCATTCCACATGCTAATAAAGTCATGCTCAAAATTTTCCAAACCAGGCTTCAATAGTACATGAACTGTGAACTTCCTGATATTCAAGCTGGATTTAGAACAGGAAGAGGAACCAGAGATCAAATTGCCAACATCAGTTGGATCATTGAAAAAGCAAGAGAGTTCCAGAAAAACATCTACTGCTTTATTTCCTACACGAAAGCCTTCGTGTGGATTATGACGAATTGAAAAATTCTGAAAGAGATGGGAATACCAGAGCACCTGACTTGCCTCCTGAGAAATCTGTATGCAAGTCAGGAAGCAACAATTAGAACTAGACATGGAACAACAGACTGGTTCCAAATAGAGAAAGGAGTACGTCAAGGCTGTATATTGTCATCTTGCTTATTTAACTTATATGCAGAGTACATCATGAGAAACACTGGGCTGGAAAAAGCACAAGCTGGAATCAAGATTGCCGGGAGAAATATCAATAACCTCAGATATGCAGATGACACCACCCTTATGGCAGAAAGCAAAGAAGAACTAAAGAGCCACTTGATGAAAAAGAAAGAGGAGACTAGAAAGTGGCTTATAACTCAACATTCAGAAAACTAAGATCATGGCATCCAGTTCCATCACTTCATGGCAAATAGATGGGGAAACAGGGAAACAGTGATAGACTTTATTTTGGGGGGCTCCAAAATCACTGCAGATGGTGACTGCAGCCATTAAATTAAAAGATGCTTGCTCCTTTGAAGAAAAGTTATGACCAACCTAGGCAGCATATTAAAAGGCAGAGCCATTACTTTGCCAACAAAGGTCCATCTAGTCAAAGCTATGGTTTTTCCAGTAGTCAGGTATGGATGTGAGAGTTGGACTATAAAGAAAGCTGAGCACCAAAAGAATTGATGCTTTTGAACTGTGGTGCTGGAGAAGACTCTTGAGAGTCCCTTGGACTACAAGGAGATCCAACCAGTCCATTCTAAAGGAAATCAGTCATGAATATTCATTGGAAGGACTGATGCTAAAACTGAAACTCCAATATTTTGGCCACCTGATGCAAATAATTGACTCATCTGAAAATACCCTGATGCTGGGAAAGTTTGAAGGCAGGAGGAGAAGGGGACGACAGAGGATGAGATGGTTGGATGGCATCACCGGCTTGATGGACGTGAGTTTAAAGAAGCTCTGGGAGTTGGTGACGGACAGGGAGGCCTGGTGTGCTGTAGTCCATGAGGTCGCAAAGAGTAGGACACGATTGAGCGACTGAATTGAACTGAATGAAAAGTGCGGAAAGAGAACATTGATAGATTATCATCTATACATTATTGACAATAACCATCAAGCATATGAAAAACTTCACAAGATTATTATATCTCAATTTGTCAACAATACCCTTGGTTTCATCTAAAAGGTGATATAGCAAAAAGAAAAATAAAAAGTAAGCAACAACAAACAAAAGCGAAAGTACAACCTCTGCATGTACATCCAGGTTCTCTCAGATTTTCCTGGAAAGCCATTTAAAAAGCTGTAAGAATAATACAATCTCCTTGAGAAATTCTCAAGGAGATATGTTCACCTTTCTCCCACACACAGAGGCAAACCAATCTCAAAAACGTTTCTCTTGGGAGTTCCCTGGTGGTTGAGTGGCTAAGACTTTGTCCTCCTAATGCAGGGGATATAGCTTAGATCCCTGATCTGGGAACCAGATATGGCTTGCCACAACTAAGACCTGGCACAGCCAAATAAGTAAAAGTAAATATTAAAAATCATCAACACAATGGACATAAGTTTGAGCAAACTCCAGGAGACAGTGACAGACAGGGAAGTTTGACCCTGGCATGCTGCAGTCCATGGATTACAAAGAGTCAGACACAATTTATCGACCAAACAGCAAATTATTTTTTAAAATTATACCTTTGGCAGAAACCAACACCATTCTATAAAGCAATTTAGTCCACAGAATTCTCCAGGCCAGAATACTGGAGTGGGTAGTCTTTCCCTTCTCCAGGGGAATCTTCCCAAACTAGAGATCAAACTCAGGTCTTCTGCATTGCAGGTGGATCTTTTACCAGCTGAACCAGAGGGAAGCCCAAGAATACTGGAGTCGGAAGCCTTTCCCTTTTCCAGGGGATCTTCCTGACCCAGGGGTTGAACCAGGTTCTCCAGCATTGCAGGTGGATTCATTACCAACTGAGCTATCAAGGAAGCCCTATAAAGCAATTACCCTTTAATTTAAAAATAAAATTTTAAAAATTAAATTTATTAAAATTAAAAAAAGAAATTAGTTTCTCTCTCTTCTGCTGTCAACTTTGACTACTTAACTTTATTCCTTTCCTTTCCTTAAGTACCAACTATTTTTAAACAAGTAGGATAAGTTTGCTTCCACTTTTTCACTATCTTTTACTCTTAAGCTCTCAAAGTCTGGGTTCTGCCATTACCCCTCTACTGAATCTGCTGTCTCAATGAGTCTACTTTCCAAAGCTATTGGCATTTTCTGTCTTCTTTCTCTAGGAAGATTATGACCGTAGGAACAAGTTTCCCTCTGCTTGTAGACTCTAGGCCACTGGCCTCCTCTGCTGTCCTTCCTCTGTTTTCTTTGTTAGCCTCTATCTTCTCAACCACTACAAGCACTAAACAATCCAGAAATATAATAATCAGTTCAGTTCAGTTGCTCAGTTGTGTCCGACTCTTTGTGACCCCATGAACCACAGCACGCTAGGCCTCCCTGTCCATAACCAACTCCCGGAGGCCACCCAACTCATGTCCATTGAGTCGGTGATGTCATCCAACCATCTCATCCTCTGTCGTCCCCTTCTCCTCCTGCCCTCAATCTTTCCAGCATCAGGGTCTTTTCAAATGAGCCAGCTCTTCACATCAGGTGGCCAAAGTATTGGAGTTTCAGTTTCAGCATCATTCCTTCCAGTGAACACCCAAGACTGATCTCCTTTAGGATGGACTGGTTGGATCTCCTTGCAGTCCAAGGGACTCTCAAGAGTCTTCTCCAACACCACAGTTCAAAAACATCAATTCTTCGGCACTCAGCTTTCTTCACAGTCCAACTCTCACATCCATATATGACTACTGGGAAAACCATAGCCTTGACTATATGGACCTTTTTGGCAAAGCAATGTCTCTGCTTTTTAATATGCTGTCTAGGTTGGTCATAACTTTCCTTCCAAGGAGTAAGCATCTTTTAATTTCATGGCTGCAATCACCATCTGCAGTGATTTTGGAGCCCAGAAAAAATAAAGTGTCACTGTCTCCACTGTTTCCCCATCTATTTGTCATGAAGTGATGGAACCAGATGCCATGATCTTAGTTTTCTGAATGTTGAGCTTTAAGCCAACTTTTTCACTCTCTTCTTTCACTTTCACCAAGAGGCTCTTTAGTTCTTCTTCACTTTCTGCCATAAGGGTGGTGTCATTGGACTAACACAAAATACCACCACCCGAGGACTAATATTCAAAAATTATATCTTCATAGCAACCCATTGAGGTAGTACTATTTTTCATGTGCATGCTGAATCTGTCACAACGAGATTGATTCACCTATCCTGGTGACAATATTAGTAATTAGCCACAGAGGATTTGAATTCAGAGTTTGACTCTGGTTTATAAACAACTGTAAACCTGATCTGGATGATCATTTTCCAGAACCTTTCCTGCAGCTCTCATCCAAATTCCTGCTTACTTCTCATTGGTACACTTCTATTAGGTAAGTGTATATTTACTTTCTGTGAAAACAGTGAAAGTGTTAGTTGTTCAGTCGAGTCCATCTCTGTGCGACCCCATGGACTATAGCCAATCAGGCTCCTCTGATCATGGAATTCTCCAGGCAAGAATACTGGAGTAGATGTATATAGCCATTCTCTTGCTTCAGGGATTAGTTTACTTTTATTGCACTCATTCCCTTGTATTGTCCTTCCAATACACTTTGTACACACTTAGTGAAATATTGTCGACGCTAGGGATATAACTTTAATCATCGTCACTCTTCTGCTTGTATCACTTCAATCAGCTCACCACTTTTCTTAATGATCAGACACCAAAATTTTGCCATTTAGTAATCATGTAGAGGCCTATACTTTATTCGCGGGCAGCCTCCTACGCTTTATGTCTCACTTCCTAATGACAAGCGGTGTAGATGAAGCCAATCCGCCCACCCTCCTCCAAATTAATGCCAATTATTTCACAGCAAATTCCATAATTTGTTTATACCTAGCACATTTTATTTTCATCCTTGCTCTCTCAATTGCCACCGCATCAACATTAATACCATTGAATTCTATTCTGTTCTAATCATCCATCAAATTACAGGTGTCACTTCTCTTTTTTTGGTAGTTGATGACAATTGAGTTCGCAAACCTTTTTATGAGATCCTTTATAACACTTTACCATAACATGTCAATTTCTTTAAGCAATGGTGATTTTAACCCCAATCATCCCAATTAAACGTGGTGGGTGTAAATCTAACTATAGAAATCCTAGCAGCATAATAACTATGTCTTTCAGTATAAGGTAGATTTTAAAAAATATCTATGCACAAACCCCATTAAATGAATTACTATGTGACTTCATCAAAGAACAAAGATTGTTTACCAAAGGAATTTCCTAATTGGAAGCACTTCAGTCCATTTCACGTTACTGTGTGAAATATTAAGTGTAAAGCAGGATCATAAACATTTTTACTAGGACTTTGATTTGGAAATCATCCGTCCTGAAATCCATTCTGTGCTCGGTTTCTAGTTTCAACAAGTGACCCAGTCATATT
>NC_030817.1:28223924-28246585 GCF_001704415.2 Capra hircus | reverse complement strand
CAAAGGCAAATGGTTTTCATCTCTATTTTCAAATGCCAGGAGAGTATTCAAATGGAAGTCAAATTTATCCATCAGACTCTGAAAAGAAATTTAGTATGACATGAGCCACACTTATCGTCAAACTCTGTAACCAAGGGTTTGTTAATCTCATTTGCTCTGTGCACGCATTGCATCTTTTTAAAAGAATCATAAAGCCCTTACATTTTCAACTAAAATGTTGTGAATAAATATTTCCATCATAGATGTTTTAAACTAGAACATTTTACAGAGAAGCAGACTGTAGTTTCTCTGGTAAAAGCATTATCAAAATCTTTTGTTTTCAGATGTATTTTCCATTCAATTGTGGGCTCAAATGCTATAAATCTCACCTATTAAATTGTTTCATATCATTTTTAGTGAGAACCCAGTCTCCATGTTTTAAAACAGTCTCCCCTCTCCTTTTTGGCAACTTTACAGTTGCTTTAGAATTTACTGGACCTATCATTTTGGGTCCCCAAAATCTCCAGGGGAATCATCTAAACCATCCTCAAATACCCACTATATTTCCTTCCCTTTCTTCTAGAGAAAAAGTCTTCCTCAAGAACAGTTCTAACAAAATATAGATTTTTCCCCGTTTCTTTTTTCTTTGCCAACCTGGAATAAAGTAATTTTCTCTTGTGTTAGAGCCATGGCTTCATTGTAATCCTGGGAGACTGACAAATCTTCATCCATAAGCTTCTCTACCTCCTGGAGCCAAGTTTCTATTTGATAAAGGGGTGAGGGCAAGACACGATTCAACCCTGTTTGCCACACATTAATCTGAAAAAAAAAAAGAAAAGATGTTCTTCAGTAGACACTTTTCTAGTTTGTTCACATACAGTATGCTTAATCTTCTAAAGAATTCTTTTAAAACAACCCTTTAAACACTTTAATTCTGATATGTTAGTCAAGAAAATACTGATCAATAGATATATTTCTAAGTATCATTGGCTAGCTGCTGATCGAGAAGGATAATTTGTTCAAAAGCTTCAGAAGAGGGTGCAAGAATGAAAACAAATGTTTTGATCAACCCATAATCAGTTACAAGAAGGGAATCAGAAATAGTTACAACATGGGGGTTAAAAGTTAGTTTTAAATAGTTACAAAGTGAGTTGTAAATAGTTACAAAGTGGGGATAGACTACTATACTGAATGATCATTTGAAATCCTATAATCCCCTGTCTTCTCTGGCATTACATCTACAGATAGCAAGCAGATGTATAGGTTATTTCCCTCATAGCCCAATCGTCTATTTATATTAGACATCTCTACCACATCTCCTGATTATTTGTCCTTCACCAAAGCCCCGCCCCTCAATCCCACTGCCTCCTCCATCCTCAGTCTTCCTACCACTCCTGATGTATGTGAGTCACACACATGCCAACCACCTATTGCCCCAAGCCCCGATTACCTTCTCAGGTCTTTGCTTTTTCTGCCCCTTCTACCTGAATTTTCTCCCTGCTGAGGAACCACCAAAACTCACTCACACATTCATACATTAGCTCAATTAGATAGATGTACATGAATGGCAACGGGGAGGTGGCTTAAATATATGTGTGCTCAAACTGAAAGTAAGAAGCAGAATAACATATAATACCAATTTATACAACTTAATACATGGTTACATAAATACATTACTGCATTTTGGAAGAACATATAAACGAAAAGATACACGCTAGGCACATCACAAATGGTGGCCTAAGGAAAAAGAAGAATGGAAGGAGGGTATGAGGATAAAAGCAAATAAACACACAATTTGTGTGTGTCAGCTGCTCAGTCATCTCTGACTTTTTTGCAACCCCATGGACCGTAGCCTTAATAAGTGAATAAAAATAGGAGTAGGATCTTGTCCAGATTCATGCATCATGAAGACAAGAGTAAGTTTAGCACAACGGTCCACACATCTGAGGATCAACCAGATAAACAACAGCCACAGCTCCTGCCAGAGCCACCTAGTGTGGGAAACAAGTAAGTACATGGTTACAGTGAAGTGTGAAGAAGTGAAGTGAAGTGAATGCTGCTTAGTCATGTCTGACTCTTTGCAGCGCCATGAACTATAGCCTGTCAGGCTCCTCTGTCCATGAATTCTCCCGGCAAGCACTGGAGGAGGTAGCCATGCCACCTCCAGGGGATCTTCCTGACCCAGGGATCAGACCTGGGTCTCCTGCATTGCAGGCAGATTCTTCACCATTTGAGCCACCAGGGAAGCCCACAGTAAAGTGTGGTCAGCAGTATAACAGAGCAAAGGGCTGGGGAGGACCCCACACTGATGATGAAAGCATAAGTTTTAAATCTCTACTCTCTCTTTTATCACAGTTCTACTAAATAAATTGTCACTATTCTTAGAGTTAAGTCGCTTTTATAGGTAAGAATAGGCAAAAATTAGGTTACTTTTTAAGAATAGGGTTCTTTAATTCATAATTAACTCATTGAAAAACATTTATTGGTTGCCCACTATATGCAAGGCAAGTATTAAAAAAAAAATCCCATTAAATCCACAACTCAAATACAAAGATGTAAAATGAGAACAAAGCTAGGCTCTTTTAAGGCAGTCAAATGGCACTATTCATAAACTGGAAGCATGGAATTTTCTGCATTTTGGTTTGCTTTTTTTTGTTTTTAACATTGTTGAGGTGTAACTGACAACACTAAGATATTTAAAGTGTACATCATGGTGATCTGATACACATTTACATTGTAAAAGGAGTCTCACCATCTAGTTAATTAACATTCATCATTTCACATATTTATCTCTATTGGCAAGAACATTTAAGTTTTACTCCCTTAGCAAATTTCAGTGATATAATACAGTGTTAACAACTATAGTCACCAAGTTTTACATTATCTCTTCAGACCTGAATCATCTTATAGCTGAAAGTACCCTTTAACCAACTTCTCTCTATTTCCTACCACCTCAGTCCTGGACAACCACTTTTCTACTCTCTGTTCCTATGACTTTCATTTTCTTTTCTTGGCCTCGTCATGCTACTTGCAAGATCTCAGTTTCCAGGAATTGAACCCAGGCCACAGCAATGCAAGCCCAGAATCCTAACCATTAAGCCATCAGGGAACTTCTAAGTTTGACTTTTTAAATAAAGATTCCGCATATAAGTGATGCTATGCAGTATTTTATTAATTGCCTTGCAAGTTTATTTTCTCAAAACGCATGTAGCAAAAGACAGCTTTACAATCCTAAATCATTAATTATATGCCGTGAAGGCTCCAGTTGGAAAAAAAATGAAAAAGAGGTTTCCATCATTATGAATTTTAATATAAAGAAGCTAGGATGTACTTTTATTATAAATATATAATTTATTATTATTAGCATTTCTCCAAAAATAAACAAAAACACAGAAAACTGGCAAACAACTGAGCAAAAGATAAGCTAAGAATGATACCTCTAACTCAGCTATCATTCTTTTCGCAACTGAAAGAAAGCTGTATGTTTATTTATTTATTTATTTTTATTAAACTTGTTAAAGTGTTTTATTTTAATTTATTTTATTTTATTTTTTTGCAGGTGTAATTTATTTATTTTTTTTGTGACAGTATTTTATTTTATTTTTTTAAATCTTTAATTCTTACAGGCATTCCCAAACATGAACCCCCCTCCCACCTCCCTCCCCATAACATCTCTGTGGGTCATCCCCATGCACCAGCCCCAAGCATGCTGTATCCTGCGTCAGACATAGACTGGCGATTCAATTCTTACATGATAGTATACATGTTAGAATGCCATTCTCCCTGTTTATTTATTTTTAAGTGGAGGATAATTGCTTTACAATGTTGTGTTGGCTTCTGCCATACATCAACATGAATCTGCCACGGGAATATGTATGTCCCTTCCTCTTGAACTTCTCTCCCTCCTCCTACCCCTCTAGGTCGTCGCAGAGCACCAGGCTGAATTCCATATATGTTCTGAAAGAAGACAAACGTGAGTTTTCTGACTGTGAGTGGTACTCTGTGCAGCAGTAGGAAGAGGAACGATAGAAGGCAATATTTACCTTTCATTCTCCTTCCACGCTTAACATAGGAAACTAGTTCTATGCTTTCTTTCTCAGTGTTGGAAATTACTTTTGAATTTGGATGAAAATTTACGTAAGATCTTGTCAGGTCAAAATAACACAATGCGGCTATTTCCTATAGCAGGCTTAAAATGAAACCATTTATTAAGATATGTTGAGATATCTGTGTCCTCAACCAACTGAACCAGAAACTGGATGGAATTGACTATTATACATATGATAACTTTAAAATTAACAAGTTTCATTATGTAACACCAAGAAAATGAGTGGCACTCTGCCTAAGAATTGGATTTTCAAGCTACCATCAATTTGTAGCACTTACTTTTGTAAAATAATTCTTTTAATGATTTTTCTCATTATTTTGGGTGATTTTTCCAAATCATAGGCAGCAAAATGAGGCCAGATCTCAGTGGCCTGGAACAGCCTGAACTATACAGACAGCATCTTCTTCCTCTTCTGTCTTGTTGAGGATTTGTAACAGAGTCCCTGCCCTTCACAGGGATCAGAGTTGTCAGAGCTATGATCAGAACAGAAGCTGATAACGCAAGGAGCACTGTCACTTTATGAGAAGATTTCTGGAGCTGCACTGGTCCTTCAAAATTAGACTCAGAAAGTGTGGCTCTTTTTAAGCCACTGAGCTAGTGTTTAACACATTTCACAGACGGCGTGATAAATGTATTCTGAAAACAGGCTGTCGCTCCTGGTGGTCAAGAGTCTTGAGCAGGGATTGACAAACTTTTTCAGGGCCAAAGACTATTTGTGATGCATAATCTCTGTTGTAACTCTGTAAATTTACTAAAAGTCAATTAGCCATTTAAGATGAGCAGATTCTATGGCATATAAATAATACCTCAACAAAACTGTTTAGAAAGAATGAAGACAGGACTTTGCTGGTGGTCCCAGTGGTTAAGAATCCACCTTCCAATGCAAGAGACATGAGTTCAATTCCTGGATAGGAACTAAGATCCCACATGCCACTGAGCAACTAAGCCTTTGCACCACAACAAGGGAAGCCCCCAAGCACTACAACTAGAGAGAAGTCTGCTTGCTGCAATGAAGAGCTTGTACACTGCAACAAAGACCCAGGGAAGCCAAAATAAAAAAAGAAGACCTGCAATATAAGATAAGCTAGAAGAAGTTTTCAAGCTGAAAAGAAGTGAGTTCAGATAGAAACTCAAATCTCTAGGAAAGAACAAAGAATAATGGAAATGCAAATAGTTATATAAATATGAAAAACTGATTTTTCCCTTAATTTACTTAAAACACAGGACTGGTTGGAACAAAAATTTATAACATGGTATAGGGAACTTTAAAACACATGTGTGTGTCATACATATATATAAAGCAACCAGTCATAAAAAGTGAGAGATTTGATTGCAAGACATCTACATGTTGTAAGAAGTTGTACAACTTAGAATTTTACAACTTTTAAGTAGATGGCAAAAATTTTTAATGTATATTGTAATCACAGTAAAAATACAATATGAGGTAGAGTTAAAAAGCCAATAGCTAAATTAAAATGGAATTTAATATGTTACAAATTAACATAATCTAAAACAAGGCAAGAAAAGAAAGACTAGAGATACTTGAAAACAGAGGTGTGTGTACTTAGTCGCTCAGTCATGTCCAACTCTTTGCGACCTCATGGACTGTAGCCCACCAGGTTCCTCAGTCTGGGATTCTCCAGGCAAGAATACTGGAGTGGGCTGCCATGCCCTCTTGCAGGGAATCTTGGAGGAGGGGTTGAACCCAGGTCTCCTGCATTGCAGGCATATTCTTTACCATCTGAGCCACCAGGGAAGCCCTCCCAAAAAACAGAGGGAATAAACATTTAAAAAAGGCTTCCCAGGTGGCACTAGTTAGTGGTAAAGAACCTGCGTGCCAATGCAGGAGATGTAAGAGACACAAGTTCAATCTCTGGGTCAGGAAGATCCCCTGGAAAAGGGCATGGCAACCCACTCCAGTATTCTTGCTTAGAGAATTGCATGGACAGGGAGCCTGGCCAGCTCCAGTTCACGGGGTCACAAAGAATTGGATATGACTGAAGCAACTTAGCATGTACACAAACATAAAAAAGCATAAGATGATAAACCTACACTGAACCATATCAATAATTACATTAAATACTGTCTAAACACTTGAGTGAAAAAGGAGATGTTGTCAGAGTGGATAATGAAGCAAGATCCAATTATATGCTATCTGTTCTGCCCTTTAAATATAAAGACTCAAACAGGTTGAAAATAAATGAAGGAAAAAGATGTGCCATACAGTCAGCATAGGAAGAATGCAATGATCATATTGATATCAGATTAAGTAGACATCTAGAAAAATAGTCTTACCAGAGATAAACAGTAATATTTCATAGTGGTAAAAGTGTTGATTCGGGAAGACATAACAATCATAAACGTACATACTTAATAACAAAGTCTTAAAATACATGACACAAAATTTGACTAAATTAAAGGAAGGATTGCTACAGATTTTAATAATCCTCTCTCAGAAACTGATAGAATGAATGTCTAGACAAAATGACAGTCAAGGCATAGACAATCTGAATACTACCAACCACCTTGTCCTAACTGATATTTACAGAATGCTATATCAGATGACTACAGACTACATGTTCTTCCATATATACCATAACACATGAGTCAATAACTTTAAAATGACTGAAATCATACGGATATATCCAGACACACATACACACATTTATCACTACGCTTTCTCTCCGGGTTTGTCCCCACCCACTTGAAGCATCTATTGTACTACCCCAAAGCAGAGAGGAGGCTGCAGGTCAATATTGATAGAATAAGGATTCCGATTGCAAGCACTGATGGCAGATACAAAAACTTTGGATAAGCCTGCAGTTTCTCTCAAGAGAATGTTATAAGTTCCTATTTATATCAACCACTACTCAAATGAGATCATGGAGAAAATATGGTACAACTCGCAATATATTCTCACAACTTTCTGTTGAAGCATCTACCCTGTCTTTTACAGAATTCCCCATGGAAGTCTAAAGCTCTGATCCAACAAACAAGCTGGCCCACAAAAACGTTCTAATCAACATAACACAGTAACCTGGTAGTTGAGACCATCCCAGGCTTCTCTCAACTGCAACTGATCCTTATTCAGGTCATCTACATTCCTTTTTATTGTCAGGACATCCAGAAAGCGTTCTTTTTCTTTGTTGAATGAATCCAAAAAGGACAGCAGGCTCTACAATTAGAAGAGTAAAGACTGAAATGTTTAACTAGTTTATAAAATGTAATTTGCTATTTGAAGGTCTATAGCTGCAGATTATATTTGATTTTTTTACTTAGAAAAAATTAAAATTCCCTAAATCTAGGATGCTCTCACCAATCCATTTTCTTTCTTCAGCGCACCCTCATGATCTGGACACCCTTATAGTGACATAAGTCACAGCTTTTGCCTCTACTGGAGTAAGGCAGCAAGGCCACTCAGCTCGAGAGGACAAGTCATAATAACCCAGGAAAAATGTAAGTTTCTCCTCCCTAAATATGTGTTCACAACAAAATAAGAATGAGTGGTAATAAGAATTAAATGACAGCAGTCAAGTATAAACAGTTTTTGAAGTATCCATGATTTACTGAGCTTCAGTCAATTCTTCCCAAGTCATTTTATATGGACTTTAGAAAATACTTTGTCTTTGCCCTCAAAAAATTAATGAATAAATGTTTCTTGGCTTGTATTTGTGTGAAATACTGGAGTTTGAATCCTCAACTGCATAAATACTATTCAAAAGATTACCCATCGATTTTGGCCATGTTTCTAATTAAATTTTGTCTTCAAACTCTCTTCAAATTCTTCCTAAAAATAACCTCACATAGTCTTTCATTTAGGGAGCTTGAATCTGTGGTACTTTAGTAAACCAAAGAGAGAGCAAGACACTTTCTGTGGACACTGAGCACCTTGTTGAAAAAATTCTAAGGCCAGAGCTCAGAGGCAAGAAGCACAAGAAGCCCACGCAGTTCAGACAGAAGGAAGATGAGATCCCTTCCTTTGGTGGTGGCTGCAGACCAAAAAGAAAGGGGGACCAGCAAGTCACTCAATCCACAGAAAGGCTGGACTGGATTCATCCAACTCCGTCCCTTAACCAATGTGGGGATAAAGACCTAGAGGTGCTCATGCTGGGTAGACCCATGGGAGTGTCCTTTTTAGGATGGGGACCAGGTGGGGAGCACAGTCTGCATAGACTGGGTTCTGAGAAGCAGACCTGTGGGCCTTCACGTTGGCTCCTGTTCAGTCTCTTTCTAGATGGCACAGGGAATAACTGCTTACCCTGGAGAAGCATCAGGACGCCAAGAGAGCATCTAGCTTTAAAGCTAAACTTCATTCAAATCCCACCTCTACCTTACAGTATCTATGTAACTTTAGATAAATCCCTTGGTCCTCCTATGTCTTATCTTCATCTATAAAACTGAAATAACAATACCATACTCTGCAAGATGTTATAACATGTAAAATGCTTGTCAGCAAGGTGCCTGATATGTAGCAAATGCTCAATAAATGGTGATAATATCAGTTGTTATTACTCCCCAAAGGACATGCTGGCTGAAACTCTGCACTGTACTTCTGGGATGGCTCCATTTCTGATTTCCTAATCTTTTTTTCCTTCAAATTCTTTCTGAAAAGTGTATTTCTGCTCTAAACCAGGGATTGGAAAACGTGTAGTGTAAGAGGCAAGATGGCAAACATCTTGGGCTTTGTGTCTTGGGCCGTATGGTCTCTGCTGTTACTATTCAACAATGTGATGAGAATGAGGTCACAAACAATACTTCAGTGGGCATGGCTCGTATACAATGTATATTATAATATAATATATTCAATAACAGTGTATTCGTAAAAACAGGTGGTGGGGTCAAGAGACCAGTTTGCCAATTTCCACACTAAAACCTTACTATTCAAAGTTCTCTAAGGATCAGTAGAATCAGCACCATCTGGGAGCCTGTGAGAAATGCAGAGTCTGAGGCCCCATCCCAGAACTACTGATTCAGAACCTGCACTTTAATGAGATTTTCCAGAGGCTCTGTCCCTAGAACTCAGTATTAAAACTTCGGAGTTAATTTGGTATTTAAATAAATTAGCTCTGAAACATATTTTTTCTAAAAACATCCTACTCTTCCCCAAGAGTAAACCACAAAAAAACTGCTGTTTAAAGTCATACTTACTTCATACGTTTTACAGTAGGTCTCATTTTCTGAATCCGTTAGCATTTCCTGTACCTTCTTCTCTTGTAGAGCTAACCAGACCATAGCATCTTTCACCTTTCCCTGTAATTCACACACACCCATACACACACATTTAAAAGTCTATCCTAAATACTTTGTGATTTTTTTAACAACAAAATTAACAACTTCAAACATCAGTGATATAGCGTAATCACTATACACCAGTGACTCACTGTGTCAAAGAAGGACTTTGCTTGCTGTGTGGCACCTTAAATTTTAAAATGGATTGAAACTAGAATCTGAACATAAAGCGCTAAAAAAACAGGGCAATCAAGCTCTTAGCTTTTGGCTTATTCACTTCCATCATTCTTCAATTTTAGAGAATGTTATTCTAAATTATTTATTTATAACAGGCATTTCAGAATTCTGCTTTCCAATAAACCTAAACATGGGTAACTCAAGAAATGTTTACATCTACTAAATAAATGACATCAAAACATCTTGAACAATTTAAAGATGCTACAAATAACACTATTAAAGGCTTTGGTTAAGCTATCCTATGGAAATGAGCAACATTTAGATTCTCATTTAGGTGGTAAGCATGCACACATTTAGAAGCAAAGTTTACTGCTGGAGGATAAAGCAAAAGAAATTACATCTTACTTCCACTCTCTTTTAAACTTCGTTTACTTTTTCCTTCCTACTAAGGAAGAGAGTTTCTGTATATTTCTGCATCTGATTTCATGGACAGTTGAATTTTTTATTTTTTAATAAGAAAATTAATTAGAAAAAAGAAGCTCCTCAGCAGGTCAGAAATAAATGAAGCGCATTATAAGCCCAAGTCTCAGCTTGAGTCTCTCTTCCAGAGTCAGCAACAATCTGGCTTGGTGCCTCAAACATAACAGTTGGGAAAACATGGTCCTAAATTCGTCAAACAAAATGCAGTAATACGACTGCATGCTTACATGTCTGAGGAAGTAGTTTACATTTAAAAATAATATTGAAAAACATTTTACTAAGTTCACAGCACTCATTTATCCATATAGAAGCAGGTTGTTTACTTTCAGCTCAGTGATTTTTATGAAATTTCCACCCACAATACTTTGTGTAACTAACTGAAAGTCAAAGGAGAAAACTGTAAAAATCTGATGGAAATTCGAGAGTGTCTCAATAAACAAGGATTAAGAGTGGAACACAATGATTCCATTTATACGAAGCTAAAAAACAGGTAAACTGGAAATATGCTAGAATTAGACTGTGATGATGGTGCACAACTTTGTAAACATACTAAAACCACTGAACTGCACATTTTAAATGATTTAATTTTATGGTATATGAACTATATCTCAATAAAGCTGCTGAAAATTACAATAGATAAAAGTCTGATATCTTTAAAATATTTTTAAGGCCTGCTAGAAGTTGTCCTATATAGTACCTATCTGAATGTTGTCTTAGGTAATTCAGCAAAGTTTAATAAATTACTGCTTTTAACTTTAAAAAAAAATTAAGAAAAACTAATCTACAATGGAAGAAACTGGAGTGCTGGTTGCTTAGGGTAGAGGAGTACGGACAGAGAGGAACAGTGAAACATCTGGGTAACAGAAATGTTTTACGTCATGATTAAAGTATGATGTATGGTACATGCATTTGTCAAAGCTCACTGATCTGTACACTTAAGGTCTGTGTCCAAATTATGCCTCTATGCTAAAAATTAAACCATTAGTAGGGTACAACAAAAATGAGCTTGGTTTGTACTTATAAAGACATACCTGGGCTTCATCTCCAGACCCAGGTGCCTTCTTTGAATACTGCAGAAACTGCGCCACATAGGTCATGATCGACTTTTCATCAGGATTAACAACATCCACATCTGCAAAATACACCATGGTATCAATCAGCTACAGGTGTGATTTACTGTAATACTCAAGAAAAGTATTGAAATGAACTTGAAATGAATCAAACCAGTCAACCAATCATGCAATCTCTGTACACTCACCCTTGCTCCAAGACTATGCAGTAGTTAAGAGTTTAGATCTAGAGTCAGATGGAGCTGGGTTGAATCCTGGCAGGAGTACATGAACAGCCTTGGTTTCCCAAATAAAAAAGTCACTGTGCATGTTGTATGTATGAGGACATAAGTAGTCAGGGAGGGCGGAAAGGAAAAGGAAAGCCTTCCTCTTTCTGGTGACACAATGCAGAAACTCCTCCAGGAGTGTAAGAATATAGAGCAAACGGAATTCACTCCTGACACACTGGTCTCTGCACTTGTACAGTAAAGAATCTCAAAGAGTATATGTTGTACAGAAGATCGTTCAAAACATCCACAAGATTTTATTCATTCATTCATGGAACAAATACATTTACTGAGAGCTTTCTATGGGCCAGTCTTTGTGTTGTACTGAAATTATCCATGGTGAAATAAATTTGGAAAATGCTGATTTACACAAAATTTAAAATATTATAAATTAATTAAAGGGCAGAACATCTCCAGGCCTATAATAAAGTAAGTAATTCGCAAAATCAAAAGAAAAGATTGCAATATGTTACAGATAAAAGGAACGCATAATTTGGGGATGTCTTTAGCTATGTCCAGTGACAATATTGACAAGGAAATTTATGTTTATTAATTCCATTAAACTCAATTTAAAAAATATTTATAGAGCGTCAACAAATGCAGGTCACAAGCATGATATGTAAGGCTCAGACTTTGTTCATAGGGACTATCTCATCCCTCCATTCAGCAAGTAGATGCTAGACTCCTGAGTAGATGCTAGATGCCTTAAGACATTATTTGCCCCTCAAAGAGCTTACAGTTAGGAGAAAAACAACCAAATACAACAAACTATGCATGCTTTAGGAAATGTGTTTCCAAGTGAGTGCTTTAAGTCAGCTGAGAGAAGAAGTGAAACTAATCTATATTCAAATAATAAAATTAAAGACAGTAAGTACATAAAAAGAATCAATAAAAAGGTAGGAGTGGGGTTTCAATAAAGAAAGGATTCCTATGAGTTATTTTATCTTTTATTGGAAAAAATATAAATGTCAAGAGATACATAAAATAATTGTATCACCTTAACTGGATACTTTAAAATATTTTCATTGGATAAGAAGGAATGCATAGTGAATAAAAGTATTAACAAGATTGTCTCAAAAGATAATTCCCTTATTCAAGTATGACTTTGGTATTTGGTCTGCATAAATAATCATGAAGTACTTCACATTTTTGACCTATTATTTAAACTATATAAACTGAATTATAGGAAATCATCTATACAGTGGAAATTTGTTTTGATTAAATTGTTTACTCCTCTAGTTGCATGGTTATTTTCACATACTAGAATAGAGAAAATAGTTAACACTAGTAATAAAGACTTAGCAGTTAAAAAACAGAAATAGGAAATAGAGCAAAGCATGGGGGGAAATGAAGAACTTTTTAAAAGATAATGAAAAGTCAATAAGGCAAGACAAAAGATTAAAAAACAAAAGGAAGTAAGAAAAATAAAGGAGGGAGGAAAAAACAAGAAGATGCTGCTAAGCTGCTAAGTCACTTCAGTCATGTCCGACTCTGTGCGACTCCATGGACAGCAGCCCACCAGGCTCCCCCGTCCCTGGGATTTTCCAGGCAAGAACACTGGAGTGGGTTGCCATTTCCTTCTCCAATGTATGAAAGTGATGGGTGAAGGTCAAATAAGCAGGATTATTAACAAGCAACAAGAAATCAGACTAATAACAAACCTAACATTATAGAAATACGGAACCATTAGCCTAACTTAGGAATATTACCTAATTTAACTTCTACAAAAACAACTAAGTTTCAAAAAAGTAACAATCAGAGGCAGTGAGTGTACGCAGCACCCAGACCTTGGTTTCCAATACCATTCTCCAATGAAAGGAACCAGGGCTCCTTGGAGGAATGACTGATCCCAGGACTACAGTAGGAAGTACAGAAGACGAGCCTGGAGCATCCTGAAGTGCCAGAGTAAGGAACTGCCCATGAATGGGATTTTTTCTAATTAGAGCAATAAAATACAGTGGCATTGAGTCTACAGTGACATAAACAGTTGGATAAGTAAATAAATGGAGAAAAATAGGCAAATCTCCTGTGCAGAATTCCAAATAATTTATGTAGCCAACCTGCCCTCAAGGAGAGTGAGCATAGCTCTCCTGAGTGCGGGCTGTGCCTGGTGATTTCCCTCCAGAGAGGAGAGTATGGGATGGGGGAAACAGAGAGCAACTTCACAGTGGAGAAAACTCACAAATACTTCCTCAGACAGGAGATCAAGGTCAACATCAACAGTGCTGTCGAGCTGACAGTCTGAGAAGAAGCATAACACAAATTCCAGTAGAGAGGCATCCAGCGAAATACCTGAACAGTAATCCTCAAAGCTATCAAGTTATCAAAAACAAAACAAAACAAAGGTCTGAGAAATCATCATAGTCAAGAGGAGCTCAAGGAGATATGACGACTAGATGTAATGTATTCTGACAGGATCCTGAAGAGAAAAAGGGCACTGGGGGAAAACTAAGAAAAGGCGAATAGAGTACTGCCTTTATTATCATATAACAATATTGACTCATTAACTGTAACTAGTGTACTGTACTAAGATATTAACAATAGGGAAAACAGGGAGTCCGGTATACAGGAACTTATTGTACTACCTTCCCAATGTTCCTGTATATCTAAAACTGTTCCTAAAAATAAAGTATATCAAAAAGTGAAAAAGAAATGAAGTCTCAATAAATGCTGCAACATATTATGGGTGAACTTTGGACGTTCAGCTAATTTAAAGAAGGCAGTCACAGAGCAGTTCTGGGCTCCTTACTCTGCTGCTCCCCACCCAGGCAAACTTCCCCCTGAAAATTCCCTTGCTTTGTCCGCAAAATAAAATATAGAAAGCCAGTCACAAAAGGCCAGGTATTTGTATGATTCCATTCATGCGAAATTTCCAGAACTGGCAAATCTACAGGGACAGAAAGTAGATTAGTGGTTGCCTAGGGCCATGAGTTGGAGAAGGCAATGGCACCCCACTCCAGTACTCTTGCCTGGAAACTCCCATGGACGGAGGAGCCTGGTAGGCTGCAGTCCATGCGGTCACTGAGGGTTGGACACAACTGAGCGACTTCACTTTCACTTTTCACTTTCATGCATTGGAGAAGGAAATGGCAACCCACTCCAGTGTTCTTGCCTGGAGAATCCCAGGGACAGGGGAGCCTGGTGGGCTGCGGTCTATGGGGTCACACAGAGTCGGACGTGACTGAAGTGACTTAGCAGCAGCAGCAGAGCTATGAGTTGGGGGAAGGCATGGTTGGCAGGGTTGGGAGGTTGCGGGAAATGGCGAGGAACTACTAAAGGGCTCCCTGGGTTTATTTAGGGGATGCTGAAAATGTTCTAAATTTCATTGTAATGATGGTTGCAAAATTTTGTGAATATACTAAAAACCATTCAGAATCCAACAACACATTAAAAAGATCATACACCATGACCAAGTGGGCTTTATCCCAGGGATGCAAGGATTCTTCAATATCCGCAAATCAATCAATGTAATTCACCACATTAACAAATTGAAAAATAAAAACCATATGATTATCTCAATAGATGCAGAGAAAGCCTTTGACAAAATTCAACATCCATTTATGATAAAAACTCTCCAGAAAGCAGGAATAGAAGGAACATACCTCAACATAATAAAAGCAATATATGACAAACCCACAGCAAACATTATCCTCAATGGTGAAAAATTGAAAGCATTCCCCCTAAAGTCAGGAACAAGACAAGGGTGTCCACTTTCACCACTACTATTCAACATAGTTCTGGAAGTTTTGGCCACAGCAATCAGAGCAGAAAAAGAAATAAAAGGAATCCAAATTGGAAAAGAAGAAGTAAAACTCTCACTGTTTGCAGATGACATGATCCTCTACATGGAAAACCCTAAAGACTCCACCAGAAAATTACTAGACCTAATCAATGAATATAGTAAAGTTGCAGGATATAAAATCAACACACAGAAATCCCTTGCATTCCTATACACGAATAATGAGAAAGTAGAAAAAGAAATTAAGGAAACAATTCCATTCACCATTGCAACGAAAAGAATAAAATACTTAGGAATATATCTACCTAAAGAAACTAAAGACCTATATATAGAAAACTATAAAACACTGATGAAAGAAATCAAAGAGGACACTAATAGATGGAGAAATATACCATGTTCATGGATCGGAAGAATCAATATAGTGAAAATGAGTATACTACCCAAAGCAATTTACAAATTTAATGCAATCCCTGTCAAGCTACCAGCCACATTTTTCACAGAACTAGAACAAATAATTTCAAGATTTGTATGGAAACACAAAAAACCTCGAATAGCCAAAGCAATCTTGAGAAAGAAGAATGGAACTGGAGGAATCAACTTGCCTGACTTCAGGCTCTACTACAAAGCCACAGTCATCAAGACAGTATGGTACTGGCACAAAGACAGACATATAGATCAATGGAACAAAATAGAAAGCCCAGAGATAAATCCACACACATATGGACACCTTATCTTTGACAAAGGAGGCAAGAATATACAATGGAGTAAAGACAATCTCTTTAACAAGTGGTGCTGGGAAAACTGGTCAACCACTTGTAAAAGAATGAAACTAGATCACTTTCTAACACCGTACACAAAAATAAACTAAAAATGGATTAAAGATCTAAATGTAAGATCAGAAACTATAAAACTCCTAGAGGAGAACATAGGCAAAACACTGTCAGACATAAATCACAGCAGGATCCTCTATGATCCACCTCCCAGAATTCTGGAAATAAAAGCAAAAATAAACAAATGGGATCTAATGAAAATTAAAAGCTTCTGTACAACAAAGGAAAATATAAGCAAGGTGAAAAGACAGCCTTCTGAATGGGAGAAAATAATAGCAAATGAAACAACTGACAAACAACTAATCTCAAAAATATACAAGCAACTTCTGCAGCTCAATTCCAGAAAAATAAACGACCCAATCAAAAAATGGGCCAAAGAACTAAATAGACATTTCTCCAAAGAAGACATACGGATGGCTAACAAACACATGAAAAGATGCTCAACATCACTCATTATTAGAGAAATGCAAATCAAAACCACAATGAGGTACCACTTCACACCAGTCAGAATGGCTGCGATCCAAAAATCTGCAAGCAATAAATGCTGGAGAGGGTGTGGAGAAAAGGGAACCCTCCTACACTGTTGGTGGGAATGCAAACTAGTACAGCCACTATGGAGAACAGTGTGGAGATTCCTTAAAAAATTGCAAATAGAACTACCTTATGACCCAGCAATCCCACTTCTGGGCATACACACGGAGGAAACCAGAATTGAAAGAGACACATGTACCCCAATGTTCATCGCAGCACTGTTTATAATAGCCAGGACATGGAAACAACCTAGATGTCCATCAGCAGATGAATGGATAAGAAAGCTGTGGTACATATACACAATGGAGTATTACTCAGCCGTTAAAAAGAATTCATTTGAATCAGTTCTGATGAGATGGATGAAACTGGAGCCGATTATACAGAGTGAAGTAAGCCAGAAAGAAAAACACCAATACAGTATACTAACACATATATATGGAATTTAGGAAGATGGCAATGACGACCCTGTATGCAAGACAGGAAAAAAGACACAGATGTGTATACCGGACTTTTGGACTCAGAGGGAGAGGGAGAGGGTGGGACGATTTGGGAGAATGGGAATTCTAACATGTATACTGTCATGTAAGAATTGAATCGCCAGTCCATGTCTGACGTAGGATGCAGCTTGCTTGGGGCAGGTGCATGGGGATGACCCAGAGAGATGTTGTGGGGAGGGAGGTGGGAGGGGGGTTCATGTTTGGGAACGCATGTAAGAATTTAAGATTTTAAAATTTAAAAAAAAATAAATAAATAAATTAAAAAAAAATAAAAAAAATAAAAACCATTCAGTTGCAGAGTCAAATGGGTACACTGTATGGTATGTGAATATATCCTAATAAGGCTATTTAAAACCAGAAAGGTTAAGTGGCAAAGACATAATCAACTGAGTCAGTGATGTGCTTATACCAGCTTGAGAGAGCTGATCATTAAATTTTCAGCAGTTTCATAAGTCAGTTGTTTAACACAGCATTAAAAATTAAATTATATAAATGCACAATTACATAAGTTATATTAAAACGGGTAACAAATACTCAAAACTCATTAGTACTCAACTATTTCTTTGCATTTTACTTATCCACACTCCTGGGGCTATGCTTATAGTATCTGTAAGATAGAAATAATATACAATGATATACTACTGTGCATCTTTCCCCAATGTGTTCAGTGACTTCACATTGGTGGCAAGCTTTATACCACAGAAAATCAGCAAATGAGGGCTTGATTTGCTGTTTCTGAAATTAGAGATACCAAGGGAACATTTCATGCAAAGATGGGCTCGATAAAGGACAAAAATGGTATGGACGTAACAGAAGCAGAAGATATTAAGAAGAGGTGGCAAGAATACACGGAAGAACTGTACAAAAAAGATCTTCACGACCCAGATAATCATGATGGTGTGATCACTAATCTGGAGCCAGACATCCTGGAATGTGAAGTCAAGTGGGCCTTAGAAAGCATCACTACAAACAAAGCTAGTGGAGGTGATGGAATTCCAGTTGAGCTGTTTCAAATCCTGAAAGATGATGCTGTGAAAGTGCTGCACTCAATATGCCAGCAAATTTGGAAAACTCAGCAATGGCCACAGGACTGGAAAAGGTCAGTTTCCATTCCAATCCCAAAGAAAGGCAATGCCAAAGAATGCTCAAACTACCACACAATTGCACCAATCTCACATGCTAGTAAAGTAATGCTCAAAATTCTCCAAGCCAGGCTTCAGCAATACGTGAACCATGAACTTCCTGATGTTCAAGCCGGTTTTAGAAAAGGCAGAAGAACCAGAGATCAAATTGCCAACATCCGCTGGATCATGGAAAAAGCAAGAGAGTTCCAGAAAAACATCTATTTCTGCTTTATTGACTATGCCAAAGCCTTTGACTGGGTGGATCACAATAAACTGTGGAAAATTCTGAAAGAGATGGGAATACCAGACCACCTGACCTGCCTCTTGAGAAATCTGTATGCAGGTCAGGAAGCAACAGTTAGAACTGGACATGGGACAACAGACTGGTTCCAAATAGGAAAAGGAGTATGTCAAGGCTGTATATTGTCACCCTGCTTATTTAACTTCTATGCAGAGTACATCATGAGAAACGCTGGACTGGAAGAAACACAAGCTAGAATCAAGATTGCCGGGAGAAATATCAATAACCTCAGATATGCAGATGACACCACCCTTATGGCAGAAAGTGAAGAGGAACTAAAAAGCCTCTTGATGCAAGTGAAAGAGGAGAGCGAAACAGTTGGCTTAAAACTCAACATTCAGAAAACGAAGATCATGGCATCTGGTCCCATCACTTCATGGCAAATAGATGGGGAAACAGTGGAAACAGTGGCTGACTTTATTTTTGGGGGTTCCAAAATCACTGCAGATGGTGATTGCAGCCATGAAATTAAAAGATGCTTACTGCTTGGAAGGAAAGTTATGACCAACCTAGATAGTACATTCAAAAGCAGAGACATTACTTTGCTGACTAAGGTCCGTCTAGTCAAGGCTATGGTTTTTCCAGTGGTCATGTATGGATGTGAGGGTTGGACTGTGAAGAAGGCAGACCATTGAAGAATTGATGCTTTGGAACTGTGGTGTTGGAGAAGACTCTTGAGAGTCCCTTGGACTACAAGGAGATCCAACCAGTCCATTCTGAAGGAGATCAGCCCTGGGATTTCTTTGGAAGGAATGATGCTAAAGCTGAAACTCCAGTATCTTGGCCACCTCATGCGAAGAGTTGACTCACTGGAAAAGACTCTGATGCTGGGAGGGATTGGGGCAGGAGGAGAAGGGGACAACAGAGGATGAGATGGCTGGATGGCATCACTGACTTGATGGTTGTGAGTCTGAGTGAACTCCAGGAGTTGGTGATGAACAGGGAGGCCTGGTGTGCTGCGATTCATGGGGTGGCAAAGAGTCGGACACGACTGAGCAACTGAACTGAACTGAGTGCTAAGAGGGCTACCCTGGTGACTTAGATGGTAAAGAACCTGCCTGCAATGAGAAAGACTCAGGTTCAATCCCTAGGTTGAGAAGATCCCCTGGAAAAGGGAATGGCTACCCACTCCAGTATTATTCTTGCCTGGAGAATTCCATGGACAGTGGAGCCTGGTAGGCTACAGTCCATGGAATCACAAAGAGTTAGACACGACTGAGAGACTAACACTTTCTGAGTGCTAAGAAAGGGATGGAGAAATTGTTAATAATGCAGGTTAATCTTAAAAGTATGTCTTGTCTATAGCTGTCAAACTGTGACTATAATAAAACTCAAATTCTTCCAGTATTCTTTCAGCAAAAATTTATTCACATTACTGAAGAACAAGTGAAGTTCTGACATGCCTCTTTGCTGTTCCACTTACTCATTAATGCAAAGGAAGTTATCCGCCCACACTGATGTCAGAACTATACCGGTTCAGCAACTGCAACCAGAGGTTGGCTACAGATGAATATAAGAGTTTGGCAAAAATCAACAAAGGCATCTGGGGGCTATATGGAAGTACTAATAAAGTGCATCACATATTTTTATTTGTAAACTGTGCTACACATCCTTTAAACACACACACACACACACACACACACACACACGTACACACCTGTTTCAGAGAGCCTAATATTAAACACTGACCTACACCCCGTTGTTGAGCCGAGACTAGAATTTGTACCTCTTGACCTGTTAGTTCATTGCAACTTTCACCACGTGCCATTTTTTATGACCTTACTGGTGCTTTGTTTGTTTTAATAAATAAATAAATAAGCTTTGGATACATTATGAAGGGGCTTCCCAGGTGGCGCTGGTGGGAAAGAACCCTCCTGCCAATGTAGGAGACATAAGGTTTGATCCCTAGGTCAGGAAGATCCCCTGGAGGAGGGCATGGCATTCCAGTCCAGTATTCTTGCCTGGAGAATCCCACGGACAGAGGAGCCTGGCGGGCTACGTCCACAGGGCCACAAACAGTCAGATACAACTGAAGCAACTTAGCACGCACATTAGGAAACCATGCAATCCAAAGTACGGTGCTTTTTCCAGAACTGAATTTTTTAAATCTTAACTTCATGAAGTTAAATATAACCTGATAATTATCTCTTTGAATATAGCCAGCATTTAGGATTTTGCTACTGTGTTAACAATCCAACAAAACTGAGCACAGTCAATGGCAAAGCTGGGCCAGCCACAGAGGAAGAAACAGAGAAAGCAGCTTCTGTCCTCACAGAGGTCCAGCTTTAATTAGGGAAGGGAATAGGAAAAGGGGCGTACACAGACAACAGGCAACTCAAGTGAAAAGTGTCAGCCACTCAGCCATCTCTGACTCTTTGTGATCCCAAGGACTGTAGCCCACCAGGCTCCACTGTCCATGGAATTCTCCAGGCAAGAATACTGGAGTGTGTCGCCATGCCCTTCTCCAGGGGATCTTCCTGACCCAGGGATTGAACCCTGGTTTCTCGCATTGAAGGCAGACTCTTTACCATTTGAGCTACCTAGACAACTCAAAGTAATATCTTACTTGAGAAATTTTAGAAAAGAATTATCAAATCAAGGAGGACACAATACAGAAAACAATAAAAGAAAATTAAGAGAAAGACTCATATTATTCTGCAAAACAGCATCATTTGCTTTCAGCTATGACATCATCCCTACAAGTACAAGTTTAAGTAATTGGTAGAAATTCTTAATTTCATGAAAAATTTAATAAAGAGTGTAAAGTTAAACCCTCCAGGACTTAAATATCATGCTATTATGTTTGCTCATATGCGGATACTATTTTCAAAATCCTCTTCACACTGGACATTGTTTCAAAGAGAAAGAAGCTTCTTTACCTTCTGGTTCCAGCATTTTGGGGATTTTTAAGCTCTGGCCTCAATTCTGAAGGCCTCTTTCAGATTGTCTCTGTTGGATCTATGCTTCACACTCTTCATGTCAATCAGGTCTGGTCGCAAGGCATGAATGACAGCCAGAAAAGCCATCCCATTTCTCCAGCTTGACTTAAAATCTGTCACCGTGACAGATTCATACCTACCGCAAAAGAATAAAAACATTAGAAAGACTATTTAAAAGCCTATATCAAAGTACCTCCACTCTATTCATCAGGACTTAAATTTCAGCAAATCAAATTATGTCAGTCAACCTAGAAAAGTATTTTTATTTTATCATAAGGTCCAATTAAGTAAAATGCAAGTTTGATGAGGCTCACGATACTACAAAAATATTGGTTCTCAAAGTGTGGCCCTGGCCCAGCAGTAATGGCATCACTTGGACTGCAGGTAGAAATTCTCAGGCCCAACCCCAGGTCTACCTGAATCATACTCTGGAAGTGGGCCTGAAATCTGTCTTTAAAAGTCCTTCACATGACAGTGATACTCAAATTTAATGCTCTTCATTCAACCATCTGTTGGCTTGACTAAGTTTGGATCTCTACGAACCATTAAGTTCTTTTTACTGGAAGAAATAATTTTATTTCTCATTGGAAAAAATTAAACAATATTTTGTGCCAAGTCAATGGTCAATAGTTCACTGGATAGACGACTGCCTTTGTCACTCCTCTGCTTAGAACCGATTATGAATGAATGGATAAACAAAATGTAGCATGTTTGTACAATGAAATATTTAGTCCAAAAAGTAACGAAATTCTGACACATGCTATAACATGGATGAAACTTAGGGATATGATGCTGAATGAAATAAGCCAGTCACAGAAGGAAAACTGCTACATGATTCCACTCATATAAGGAACCTTGCAGAATGAAATTCTTTGATAAAGAAAGTAGACCTCTGGTGGCCAGAGGCTGAAGGGAAGGTGGAGTTGGGAGGTGTTAAACAGTTACAGAGCTTTAGTTTCATAAGATGAAAAAAGTTCTGCAGACAGTTAGCAGTGATGGTTACACAACTGTGAATGTCCTTAATGTCACTGAACTGTACCCTTCAAAACTGTTAAAGTGATAAATTTTGCTATGTATATTTTATCACAATAAAAAATTTGAAAAAACATCATAGTTTGTATTATATTTAGAATAACATCACTCACTCTGGCCCACAGGGCCTTACAAGCTTTGGCTCCTCCTGACCTCTCCCACCTTTCTATCTCACCTTTCTTACAATGCTGCAGTGTGGCTGGACCACACTGCTTCCATTTTGTCAGCTCCAGCTTAGGCCTGCTAGTCCCATCCCTCTTCTCTCTGCATGACCGGGCTTGGCCTGCTCACGAGGAATGTGCCCAAGCCAGGTAAGTTTCCATCAACTTTTTCTCTTGCCTTCATCTGATATGAAAAAT